>NW_017731880.1:1318640-1322936 GCF_001890085.2 Hipposideros armiger | reverse complement strand
GATGGATGGATAGATGGATGGATAGATGGATGGAGGATGGATGGATTGATGGATGAGTAGATGGATGGTGGGATGAGTAGGTGAGACAAAGGATAGATGGGTGTAAGAGTAGATGGAGCAGTGGCTGGGTGGAAAAAAGAAATTGCTCCTGGAATATCAGAAGACACTGATGTCAGGAAAAGTGCTGGTATGGATTTCAGGATCCTGCCAATAACCTGTGTGAGTCTCAGTAAGTCAAAAGTCCCCTTTGAGCCCCTGCTTGGAGTAGGAAAATTTACCTTGGCGGGTCCCCTAGGTTCTGACAGCCTGTAACTCCACCACCTGGGCGCCTCCCAACCACGCTGTGCTCTTCTCGCCCCTTCCCACACACTGCCCGTGGTGACCGAGACCCCCTGCAACTCGCCCGCCTCCCTGCCGCCCGAGGCCAGGGCAGGCCAGGCCTCAGCACCGCGCAGGCTGGACGGCAGAGCCCTCCTGCCACCAGCACACCCTGCTCCGTGTGGACCAACACCAGAAATGTTCACGGCATCTGCCTGCACAAGGATCCCCCAACTCCACAGTTCTAGCCGCCCATTTTTAGATTTTGTCGACCAAACAAATTGTATTTATTACATAACACAAATTCATTTTCCAGTTTCATTAATCAGACACATAAAAGCCAGCTGAAGTGAAAACACACAGCATGACCCCCAAGTACTGAAAATAGAGGGAACGGAGAGAGGAAAGGAGGAACGGGTGGGGGTGGGGGAACACCGCCACAGCCACAGCTGCCCAGGGTCGCACAAACCAGCCTCCAGGATGCACAGGGCTCCACCTCACCACGTCCTCCCCTCACAGCTCAACGCTCTCTGCCGGCAGCTGCCCCTTTCACCCCACATGCTCCACACGGGGGCTGTGGGAGGCACGCTCTCTGCTGACCCTGGGCATCAGTCTGGCCCACACGTGCTGGCAGTGTCCCCTCCTTGGCCTCTTAAGTCCCTCTCTGTCCCCACTCCAGTCTCAGAAACAGATCTTTCTTTGGATCTGGGCCTGTTGGAAGCCGGTTCTCATTCCTGGGCTGCCCTCTGGCCTCTGGCAGAACTCAGCCCCTGGGTCCCAGATCAGAGACTCTGCCCAGAGCAGCTGGCAGGCCCAGCCAACAGCTGAGGACAGAGGTGACTCCTGCCCCCTCCTAGCAGGCAGCCTCCACAGGCCTCTCTTCCTCTGCCATCCATCAAATGCTCCTTTCTACCCAGGGACCTTCTGACACTGTCTCAGGTGACCAACCCCAGACCCCATCTAGGAGCCCTGCAATTGCCCGGAGGCCTACAGCCCCTTTCCCCAGGTTACCCTGTATCCCCCTCTCCGAGCCTCAGCTCTCCTCTACCGCCCCCTGCACGGGCCTTCACCCCAACCTAGAACAGCCCGCACACTCAGCACAGCACTCCGTGTCCTCAGACACTCAAACTTCAGCACCACCATCCTCCCTGCACCCACAGCCAGCCGACCCCCCTCCCGTCTGGCTCAGCCCTGCCACCCTCACTGCACACACGGGCGCAGCCACAGCACAGACCCTGCAGCCACTGCCGACATCACAAGCAAGACTCTGCCTCTTGGGCTATGGAACCTGCCCTCCTGGAAAGGGACCAACATCAGCCCCTCCTGGACCTGCTGGGGTGAGTGCATTCTTACATGTAAAGCACTTTAAACCACACCAGACACCTGGCCTGCTGGGCACACAGAGAACACAGACACGCTCCAGCAAACAGCTCTGCCCCCAGCCCGGCGCCGGGCGCTGGAGGGCTCCTAGTGACCCGCCCAGGCTCAGCTCAGACGCCTCCTCGGGCAGTCCGGAACTCGTGTTCGCACGCCTCCATTACGGCCACACACAAGCGCTTCTGCTGTAACCACTGTGCACGCCTGTCCCTCTCTAGGCAGAGCCAGCCCTGTGATCCTGGCTCCCTAGGCAGGGACCAGCCCACGACAAACACGTAACAAGCACGTGCTATTCTCAAACTCTGACTCCGGTCCAGACCTCCCTCCCACCCTCCCCAGCCTCAGACTCCAGTCCAAGTGCCGCTGCAGCCACACAGCTCTCAAGCCAGAACCTTCACTGCCCACCTGGGGGAGCATAGAACCTACTCCCACCCAACTCGACAGGTCTGGAGGCCCCCGTCCGCCATGCTCCACACAGGGCAGGGGTCCAGGCCACACAGGTGTGGGCCGCCCCCTTAGGAAAGTCTCAACCCAGGTTCAGGGAACACTGTGAGCCTGGCCCCAAGCTCCGTGCACAGGGACGGACAGCGCTCCCTTGGTCCAGAGATGCCACTGGTGACCACCACTCAGGAGGGGGCTCCCTCGCCCCACAGGATTCCAGGACAGAAATGATGCTCGCGTGTCTGGGTGCCTACTAGGACACCCGAGTGTTCGTTGCCAAGGATGTGCCCCAGACATGTAGCCGGCCCTGGCCTGGGGCCTTAAAAGGACTGGCCACTCCTTTCCACTGGCAGGAATACCTCAGATCCCAACACCCAGAGGGGTCCCTCCCTGGATGCCAAGGCCATCCCCGCCTGCTGCCCTCAGACCATCCTGCCCCCCCAGGCCCAACTGGCCTCGTTTCCTCTTGGCTGACCCAGGCCTCCCTGCACTGCCCACTTGGACAATCTGTTTACTTTGGAAAGACGCCTCTTTTCTCATACTGACCTCTTTACTTGTCTGCCAGCCACGCAAGAATCACACGCTCCAAGCATCCAGTATTTCTGTGAGGGCCGTGTGGGGGACACGGCCACTGGGAGGCATGTGTGTGATCCCAGACAGACGCACGTCCATGCACGCACGTCCCCACTGCTGTGAAGTGTCTGTAAGTGTGTGCAGACTGTGTGAGCGCTGTGTGTCTGTCATGCACGCAAGTGTGCGGCCACTTCGAGTGTGTGTTTGAGTTCACCCTAGTCTTTTCTCTAAATATCCACGTGTCTTCAGCTCCAGGCATGCCCAAAGGGGAGCTGGGAGGGGCAGCGTCCCTACGGAGCCGCCCAGGGGATGTGGGGTCACTCACCGTGCCTTGTGTCGTACTGTCTCATCTGGACCTCCTCCACGCAGTCGGCCGGGAACCAGCCTGTGCGGCCTTTCACAGTCCCCTCCCAGAAACCGCCCTCCCCAATGCTGAGCACTGGGGGGACAGAAGCCAGACAGGCTGTCAGGGCAGAGCAGGGCAGAGGGGACCCCCTCCACCACCACCTCAGGCTTTGGTGCTGCCCACCCACCCATTAACCGCCCCCCATCCCCTCCCCTCCCTTCCCCTCATCCTCCTGGCGTTTTCCCTGGAAAGATTTTGGGATCCACACAGAAGAGAAATGAACAGATGGGCTCAGCACAGGATGGGCATGTGGGGGACAGAGAGACACACAGATGGACACACTCGAGGGGAGACAGGACGCAGAGGCTGGGGCCACAATCCTGCTCCTGCTCTCCCAGGTGACCCCTCTCCTCCCACCCCCTAAACCTAACCCCGTCCTCGCTCAGTCGCCCACTGCCAAGAGCTCAGGGTCGCTGTGCTATGGCCAGGAGATTAGGCCACAAGCTGGACCAAGGAGGGCTGACCCTCACAACTATTTCTTCCTCAGGCACCCACAAGGATAGGACCCCAGTGATGACAGAGAACCCCATAATGAGAGGAGCCTGTCAAGGCACAACATCCCCCCAGAACAGAGGAAGCCCCAGTGACAGAAGCCCTGGTTATACACAGACACCCACATAACTGTCACAGACATCACCCACAATGGCACAGGGTCCCCACAGAGCCCAAGGATTTCCAATGAAGTCCCAGAAGTGACATAGGAACCCCTTAGTTCTAGGAAACTCTGTAATGGGACAGGGTCCTTCAAACACACAGAACCCCAGTGACAGCAGCCCCCATGACACAAAAACACCCCAATGACGAGAAGAACCTCTGTGGTGACACAGGGAACTCATGACAGAGGACTGACAGGAGCCCCATAAAGACAGACACCCCTCACCGACACAGAGCCCTTCACAGCGACACAAGGAATCCCAAGTGGCAGATGCATCCCATAATGACCACAGCGGCTCAGAGTTCCCAGGGATACCCCGAACGCCGGGGACCCCCAGGACGGCCCCGCCGCTCCGCGGTCGCCCCGGGCCCGCGCCCTCACCCTTCACGGCCTCGCCGCGGTGCAGCGGGATTTCGCCTTCGCCTTGCGGGCTGTGCGCCTTCACGGCGATGAACTTGCGGCCGGGGACGGCGCTGTAAAGTTTCCGCTTCGGGCCCCGGGGCGGCGGCGCGGGGGGCGCGGGGGG
>NW_017731880.1:1311653-1317970 GCF_001890085.2 Hipposideros armiger | reverse complement strand
GGGGGGGGGGCCCCTGAATCCCCTTCGGGACCTGCGTCCTCTACCCCTCGGACATCTGCCCCTGACGCCCACGCCCTCCCCGTGCTGAGCGGCTAACCCCGGCCGAGCCCGAGGCCTCGGTCCTCCCCCGCGCCCTGCTCAAAAGCCTGCACTGGCTCCCTAGTACCTAGGCCGACCAGCCTCGCGTCCTCAGCCCATAGCCAGGCTCCCTGGGCCTGACAATTAGCTCCACTCCAGTCACATGCTTGGTACCGTCCTTTCCTTCCTCTGGGCTGTGCATGCTGCTGTCCCCAACACCTCAACCATTCTGACCCTGCTGCTACTGCCAGTCACGACACTGTCTGGGCTCCACAGCCAAAGACCTTTCTTTCTCTGGCCTGCTGTCACGCTGGCTGGCCGGGACTCTGCCACCACATTCCTGGGGGGGGCTACGGCTCCATGCCAGGCTCTGCCAACAGGGGGCACTAGGGGGTCACCACCTCCCTCGTAGCCACCCACCCTGTAGCCACCCACCCTGCATCGCAGCTCAAATGGCCACTTTCTCTCCTTGGACCAAAGGTGATCTCTCCTCCAGCGGCCCTCTCGGCCAGGTGCACCAAACTTCCTAGACCACGACCTGGCCACTCACAGGAAGACCCCCTTACCTGGATCACTGCCCACCTAACTGTGTCTCAGCCCTGGGCCCCAGCTGGCAATGTCTTTCTGAGCCCTTTAAGGACTTCCCGCTGTTAGCTCCCACCACATCGGGCATCCTAGAAAGCTACTAAATGTTTGCAGAAAAATAATTCTGCTGTCCCCACAGAGCAGTGAGCTAGAGCCCCACACACACCAGGTCTTAGTTTACTGTTTGCTGAAAGGTGATTGAATATCCAAAACATAAACGGAAGCAGGGCATCCACACAGCTCCAGCTCAGGAGCAGCCCTCTGCAAAACCAAAACATCCCAAACTCTGTTCTTTTAGCCACTGCACTGCTCCCCCTTAGAAAAATCCATGGGACATGGAAAAGCTTGGGGGAGAATTGAGGTGACTGGGGGCAGGACAGACAGCCTTGGAGTCTGGGCATAGACATGGACAGAGAGAGACAGACCAAGGGTACAATGGCTTTTCGAGGCTCCTGCTCAATACCCAGGCTTAGAAAATTTGGGAGTCAGGGCTGCCGGGGGCCCAGTTATGCTGCTTCCTCGCCCCACCTGAGCATCAGGACCCTCATCTGTGATGCGGTGTTAACAGAGCACAGCCTCCTACGGGGTCAAGGCTAAGTGAGATGATACAGCCCAGCGGTCTTCATGAAAACAGGCTGTTTGTGTGACTCTCACTAACATTTCTCAGGCATCTTCTGTGTGGCTCTGGAGAAACTGTAGGAAACGCCCCCTGCCCTCCAGATAGGCTGCCCTGTGCTGAGGGCTGGGGTCCCAATAGCGACCCCTCACCTGCCCAGGTTCCAGAAGCAAATGATTTTGGTGGGATGAGTCCCACCTTGACGGTGAGAACCCAGGCACAGAGTGCTTAGCTGACCTGTCCAAGGCCATAGTCAGCAGAGGCAAGGTCTGCACTGGGCCCAGCCATCTGTCTGCAAAACTGGTGCCCACCCTCCCACGGCCCACTGCACAGCCCACAGAGGCTGGGGCGCTCTGGTGGGCCTCCAGCCCTATGTTCTGGGGATGCCAACTTCCTCACAGGCCCCTGGTTGTCAAGGTCCCATCGCTCATGGTAAAGGATAAAGTAGAACCATAGTGTCCTGGGCTGGAGGGCCAGGAGGAAGACCAAGACGCCCCTTTGAGGACAAGGCTGGGGGTTACCTGTAAGGTTCAAGCCCTCACGAACAGGAGGCTCCATTCCCTAACCCCACGCCACACACCACCCAGCCCTGCCCTCACCCCAGCCCTCACCCTCCTCCCCGGCACCGCAGAAACCTTTCTAAACCAGGGGTCTGACCAGACCCTCTCCTCCCAACACGCTCCCTCAGCTGCCCACTGTCCTCAGGGCAAGTCCAGTTCCAACCAGAGATCAGCGGAGGGGGGAGCCTGCCCTGGTCCACAGGGTGTCACCTGCTTCCCTTCTCCACATGGGGAGGTCAGTCTGGGGGCCTGGGAGTCCCCTACCCCAAGCCTCAGCCCATCAGACACCACTAGGCTTCTCCCTGCCTCTCCTGTTAGCTCCCCTTGGCTTGGGTCCTGGCACCCCACCCCCTGGACCCTGCCTGGGCTTCCATCCTACCTGATCTTGCTGTGGATGCCCCGGCCTGCCGCAGGGCCACTGATGTCGTTCTCTTGGTCACCATCCCGTTCCCTGTCCCGGTCTTTCTCCTCCTGCAGCCGCTGGAGCAGCAGCTGGTGGGGAAGGCTTCGCAGCGACGGCCCAGGTGAAGCTGCCGACTGCACCTCACCCTTCAGATTGATGTCGCTGGCCGAGCGCTGCAGGGGCCGAGGGGAGGCCAGGCCACTGGGGCCGGCCAGCCGCCGCCGCTTTGCGTAGGTGGGGGTTTCCCTGAATGGTACTGGGGAGGAGGGGGCATAGGTGAGACTCTGGGCAGCCAGATACAGTGACCAACTTGTCCCAGTTGGCCTGGGCTTTCCAAATTTTAAAACTAAAGTCCTATGTCTCAGAATCTGCCTTAGTCTCAAGCAAACCAGGACAGTTGGCCACTCTCTGAGTGAAGCCAGCATTGGGGGTCACATTCCAAACTGGATCCACTTCGGGGGTAGAGCCACTCGTCCTGTCTGCCCCACTGAGGTCCTGGGGATGCTCAGATCTGCACTTGGAACTGCCCGTTCACAGGCTTCAGGGGAGACAGAACAGGCCACAAATCTGGCGAGATATGGTAACAAATCTCACCAGACTACTGCTGCATGGGACCATTTGCAGGTGACTATAACCAGGGAAACTGTTAAAGACCATCCAGCCCAGGGGCTGGCAAACTTCTGGAAAGAGTCAGAGAGTAACTATTTCAGGCTCTGTAAGCCATGGAGTCTCTGCTGCAAGGACTCAACGCTGCCGCTGTAGCACAAAAAGGGCCACAAACGATAATGTAAGCCAAGAGTGTGGCTGGGTTCCAACAAAACTTTATTTAAAAAGCAGATGGAGATTATAAAAACACGATCCAACTATGTGCTATTTACAAAAGAATCACTTTAGATCCAAAGACACAAGTAAGTTAAAAATAAAGGGATAAAGGAAGATATTTCATGTAAACAGCAACCAGAAGAGAGCTAAGTAGCTATATTAATATCAGACAAAATAGACTTAAAGACAAAAAGTGTTACAAGAGACAGAGGACATTATATATTGATAAAAGGGTCAATTCGTAAATAGATTAACAATTATTAACATATATGCATGGAACAGAGTATCAAACAAAAATATGAAACAAACATTGACACATTTGGAGAAATAAGACAGTTCTACAATAATACTTAAGACTTCAACACCTAACTTTCAATAATGGCTAGAACATCTAGAGACAAGATCAATAAGGACATAGAAGACTTGAACCAATTAGACCTAATATACAGAGAGGGGGCATACACTCCACAAAACAGTAGCAGAATACATGTTCTTAAGTGCACACGGAACATTTTCCATGATAGACCATATGCTACACCAAAAATCAAGTCTTAATAAATTATTAAAGACTGAACTCATACAAAGTAACTTCTCTGATCACAGTGGAATGAAACTAGAAATCAAGTACAGAATAAAACTGGAAAATTCACAAATATGTGAAAATTAAACAACACACTCCTACACAACCAATGTGTCAAAATAGAAATCACAAGAAAAATTTAAAAACACTTAGAGAAAATGAAAACAAAAACACAACACACCAAAACTTATGAGGTGTAGCAAAAGCAGTACTAACAGGGAAATTTATAGCTGTAAACACCTACGTTTAAAAAGGACAGAGGAGGGCCACCCAAGTGGCTCAGTTGGTTA
This sequence comes from Hipposideros armiger, assembly GCF_001890085.2. NCBI lineage: Eukaryota > Metazoa > Chordata > Mammalia > Chiroptera > Hipposideridae > Hipposideros > Hipposideros armiger. Next base: position 1,314,036 of record NW_017731880.1, on the reverse strand, counting down.
AGAGCTCGCTCAAGAGTGTGAGCTCTGAGCAACAGCGGTTTGAGTCCCGGCCCGAGCTGAGCAGCTGCTGAGCTGCCAACAGATGGCAGGATGGCTCAGCTTAAAAAATTTAAAAAAAGGATAGAGGTCTCAAATCAATATCCTAATTATACATCTTAATGAACTAGAAAAAGAGAAGCAAGCCAAACCCAAAGCTAGCAGCAGCAAGGAAATAATAAAGGTTAGACAGAGATCAAAGAAATAGAGAATAGAAATACAGGGAGAATCAATGAAACCAAAGTTGTTTCTTTGAAAATATCAACAAAATTGACAAACCTCTAGCTAGACTAAGAAAAAAAAAAGAGGGGCGGCCAGTTAGCTCAGATGGTTAGAGCGCAGGCTCATAACACCGAGGTTGCCAGTTTGATTCCCACATGGGTCAAGGAGCTATGCCCTCCGCAACTAGATTGAAGACAACTATTTGACTTGGAGCTGATGGGTCCTGGAAAAACACACTGTTTCCCAATACAATTTCTTAAAAAGAAAAGAAAAGACAGACACAAATAACTAAAATCAGAAATGAAATGTGGAGGGCCAGCTGAGTGGTTCAGTTGGTTAAGAGCGTGAGCTCTGAGCAATAGGATCGCCGGTTCAATTCCCACATGGTCCAGTGAGCTGCGCCCGAGCTGAGCTGCCGCTGAGCTGCCAACAAGTGGCAGAGTGTCTCAGCTGGTGAGAGCACGTGCTCCTAACAACAAGGTTGCCAGTTCTACTCCCGCATGGGATGATGGGCTACACCCACCCGCAACTAAGATTGAACACGGCACCTTGAGCTGAGCAGCTGCGAGCTACCGATGGGCGGCCAGATGGCGACTGGACTTGGCAGCTGAGCTAGCTGCGCCCTCCACAACTAAGATTGAAGGACAACAACTTGGCTGTTCCCCTTCCCCAATTCCCCAATAAAATCTTTTTTTAAAAAAGAAAGAAATGAAATGTGGAGTATTACTACCAATCTTACAGAATTAAAAAGGAACATGAGAGAATACTATGCACAATCATATGCCAACAAATTATTTTAGATAAGCTAGATGAGATGGACAAATTTCCAAAACTCACTCAAGAAGAAATAGAAAATCTAAACAGATCTATAACAAGCAAAGAGATTGGGTCGGTAATCACAAATCACCCCACAAAGAAAACACCATTATTGATGAATTCTACCAAACATTTAAAGTGGAATTAACACCAGTTCTTCTCAACTCTTCCAAAATATCGAAGAGGAAGGAACACTCCTAACTCATTCCGTGAGTGATTACAACATGAGTAAAGGACTTCACATTTCTCCAGACATCCGCGGCCAACAAGCACATGACCAGATGCTCAGATCATTAGTCACAGAAAGATGGGAGTCGGAACCATGGTCAGATCCCAGCGCACTCTGGAATAACTACAGTTTTTTAAAAACTGATAAGAACAAGTGTTGGTGAGGATTTGAAGAATTTGGAACCCTCATACATCACTGGTGGGAACATAAAATGGAGGGAAACAGTTTGGCAGTTCCTCAAAAACTTAAATATAGAATTATGATGTGACCCAGGGATTCCACTCCTAAGTATATACCCAAAATAACTGAAAACAGGTATTCAAAACACATACATTTCACACATGTTCACAGCAGCAATATCACAACGGCCAGAAGGTGGAAACAACCCAAGTGCCCATCGAAGGATGGATGGACAAACAAAATGTCATGTACACAAACAAAAGAATACTATTCAGCCACAAAAAGGAATGACGCAGTGACATATCCTGCAAACTGGACGAAGCTTGGAGTCAGCTGAGTGAGAGAAGCCAGAGACCAAGGGCCACAATAGTGTGTGATTCTATTCATACGAAGTGTCGGGGCTCGGTGACTACACAGACAGAAAGCACGTGAATGGCTGACGGGCTGACACAGAGAATGTGGCATAACCGCCGAGGTGCACAGGGCTTCCTTCTGGGGTGACGAAAACGTTTTGGAATTCAATAGAGTTGGCTGCACAACATTGTGAATGTACTAAATACCACTGAATCATTCAATTTAAAGTAGTTAATTTTACGTTATACGAATTTCATTTTACATGAAATTTAGATCCTCAATTTTAAAGGCTCAGTTGAAAACAGAAAAAGCCGACTGTGGGCTGGACTTGGCCGCTGGCTGTTTGCCAAACCGTTCTAGACGCATTACGCGGCATGTTGGCCAGCAGCCAGCAGCCTCACCTGGTGCTTGGGCTCAGTAGAAATGCAGAGCCCAGGCTCCCGACCTGCTGAGTCGCACATTAACGCAACCCGTGTGACTCAAATGACATTAATGTCCCTAGTGCACTGAGGGACAGAACATGTGCTTGAACGTGTATGTGTTGGG
>NW_017731880.1:1304343-1311538 GCF_001890085.2 Hipposideros armiger | reverse complement strand
GGGGGGGCGGGGGGTTGATGTGGCCCAAGGTGACAGGTGAGGGAGCAGAGGTGGCTGTTCCCAGGCCAGGGGCCCTGCTTCAGGCCTGTCACTCTAGAGGGAGCAAGTGGGGCTGCCATGGGGCTTCAGGGTGTCCTGTCCGGAGGGTGACAGGTCCCAACCTATCAGACCCCTCCAGGTGGGCTCCTTCCGTGAGGAAAAGAAAGGAGAATAGATGGGCATAGGCTCCCTCCAGCTCGTCCTGTATGCAGGCCCCACCCAGGGTCCTCAAGCTGTGTCTGTCACTGAGGGAGTGTCCTTGAAGTGAGTGTGCAGGGGGAGTGGGGGTGACAAGGACGGACCCCTGGATGGCCTAGGTCTGACGATAGGCTCTGTCATTAACCCCTGTGTACTTCAGTTTCCTCCTCTGTAAACATGGACTAATAGTCGCTCTTGGGGGGTTGCTGAAAGGGTGAATTGTGTCCTGTTAGACATACAGGAAATACTCGTAAATGCGTTACCAGGTAGCTCAGGCTGAATCACCTGAGAACATGTGACACCTGAGCAGGTGAGGTGCATGGCCAGCAGAGCAGTGACCACAGTGGGACCTTGGCTAAGCCACAGTGCACCCAGCCCCCACCAGGTGAGTGCACCCCGGGTCAGCCAGACAGCAGGTTGCAGTAATGGTGACCCCAGGAGCCCTAGCACCTGTCCACATCACAAGGTGAGAGGCAGCTGGGGCCTTCCCCTCTCTCAGCCTGGGTCACAGACAAGCCCTCTCCGTCCCACCCACCAGAGTCCAGACACACAACCAAATCCCAAGCAAGGTCAAAGGTGAGAAGGAGATGCAAATAACGCAAAACACCATATTTTACTTAAATAAACTGAGCCCCTACATACTTTTCCACGGCTAGATGACCACAGCAGAGCAGAGAGCCCCGACACCCACAGGCCGGGGTCCACAGGCTGATGGCCACCTCCAAGCACGACCCAGCCCAAGCACAATGGAGCCCTCGCTCTGTCTCTTGCCACCAGTTCAAGCTCAAACCGCGTCCCGGCTCTCTCCCAGCCCGACAGGGGCCCCAACCCTACGCATCGTCAGCTCACTCCTTCACTCAGCGCCGGCTGCCTGGAGCTGCCCCCACCCTCGGACGGTCCATCATTATCATGGTGCCCTGACCCTGCTTGGGGCATCAGGGACCCAGGTCCCAGCCTTTCTGGAGGGAGGTCTGTTCAGGGAGGCTTTACAGAGGAAGGGTCCTCAAACACAACTTGATCTTAATCTCAACCCCAGTCCAAAATTCAATCCCCGCCCTGACAGTAAGCTCACCTCAGAACAAAAAGGACCCCAACCTAAGACCAGCCCTAGCTGCTTGCTGTTCGCTGTCATTTTAAATTTTCTTAAGTGGTGGGTTCCACACTCATGACAGAAAGAGGAGGCTGGGATTCTGCTCGAGAGCGAGCCACGGGCAGGAAAAGCTGGGCCAGCCGTGCAGAGGCAGCTGCGAAGACAGCCCCTGTGTGGCCAGGTGACTGCAGGGGTGGCCTCGGGCCAGAAAGTGCTCTTTCCAGAAGGGGAGGCCCACCCACGCCTGCAGCCCCAGGCATCCCACACCCACCGGTGACATGGGAGTGGGTGGGGACCTCCCTGAGGCTACATGTGACGGCTGTGCCCATCCTCCTGCCTGCCCGGGAGTTGACACTAGGGGGCATGTCCCAGTTTTCTTTCTGGGATCACGGGCCACACACACACCGAGAGCTCCGAACCCCTGGCGCTGAGGACAGCAGTGGCCTGTTCCCATGTGCGCCCCATGACTGTGCTGTCCTTACATGCACACTGACGTGACCATGTCTGACACTATGGGCCCCACAAACTAGTGCTTGTTCCAGGCTGGAGTACAGCGCTGAAGGTCTGTGGCTGAAATCCACTGCCCCAACTGACCCTTCCTATGACCTACTGGGGAAACGAACCTGGACCTAACTTCAGCCTCCTCTCAACCTCAGTTGATCCCTAAACCCAGCAATGGCTCCAAACAGCAGCCCTAACCTAACCATGCCCTTGACCTTCACACTCTGTCCGCTCTACACAGGCCCTTCCCTCAGCACATCCCCATACCTGCTGGGGTCGTGACGGGCCCCAGAGGACCCCCACAAACCCACAGTCAGCAGAGACCTGAAGTGGACAGAACTCACCAACGTCGGAGTCTTTGTGGGTCTTGATGACCTCCGCCAGCTCAAAGTTCCCCGCAATGATGGCCACCTGCAGTGGGGGCCAGGAGAGAGGCTTAGCCACACCAAAGTCACCGCCCCCTCGGTCTCTAACAGCTCCTTCTCGGGCTCCTGTGTGGGGTCCTCCACGGTTGCTGGGCCCAGGTTCAGAGCCAAGCCCCTGTCGAACACACCAGCCCGGTGTGCCTGGGCCTGAGGAGTGTCCTGGGAGACAAGGCTCTCAAAGCTAAAACCGGGACAGTCCTGCATACACTGGGCACACCGGTCACCCGACCTGTTCTCTCCATAGCCCCTCCACACACCCCATCTTTCCTGTCTCAGCCACGGCCCCGCGCTGTCTCGCACCTGTCACCGTCCCTCTCCCCTTCCCGCCTCCCTGCGTTTTGTCTTCCAAAGAGCCCTTCCAGACGGGCCTTCGCCGCGGCCTCTCCACCTGTCTAGATGACTGCAGTGGCCTGGCCTGCTCTCCTCCCCACATCTCCTCAGAGGCCTCTGAAGGCCCTCGCTGCCACTGAGAACAGAGTCACAGTGCCCTCCTTGGTCCCAAAGTCCCTGTGACCTGGTCCCCAACTCCCCCGGCAAACTCCAGGCCACCTGGACATCCATCCACCCCGTCAAGCCAGTGCTGAGCACCAAACCCAGCCAGAGAAAAGACTCAAAAATGTCACCTAAATTAAGTCAGGGGCTGAGACCACCCCTCTCACCCCTGGTTCGGCCTCTGCACTCCGCCTATCTCTGGGGGTCAGACTCACACCTCTTCTCCCCTGACCCCAGAGCCCTCTGTCCCCCATCTCTCCCTGGAAGTGAAAGACTTCACCATCCGCAATGAACACCCCCAGGGGCCGGCCTCTGTGCTGGCCCACCAGTCCCCCACCTCACCCTGGGGAGACCCTAGCATGAGTTCCCTTATCGCCTCAGGGGAGGAACCACGGTCCGCAGAGGTCAAGTCACACAGCGACAGATGGACAGACGCCCCTGGAGCAGCTGTCGCTCCTGTACCTGGAAAGCCGTCTGGCTGTTGTAATTGCGGACATCCTTGTTGGCTCCACGGAAAAGCAAGACACGAGCACAGCTCTCCTGTGGGGAGGGTTGGAATGGGGGTCAGGCTGTGACAGCACACGCACACACGGGGTGTACACACAGAATAAGCAGCTCAGGTGCACATGTGCAAGTCCCACTGGTCAGAGAGCCAGATGCACAGTTCACACCTGGCTGTTTAGAACACACGTGTTCAGGGAACAAACATGCACACAGAGGCTTACAAGGCCACAGCTGACTGCAGCACACAGGACGCACACTCACGGAGTGACAGGCTTGGGCATGTGCGTACATGCGCGTGTACACACACACACACGCAGTCACACCTGGTTGTAGAGAGCGCAGATGTGCAGGGCCGTGTTCCCTGAGGCATTCTGGGCCCCCATGTCAGCCCCGTAGAACAGCAGGTGCTCCAGATGTTGCACGTGTCCAAAGCGGCAGGCCTGCGGGAGGGGCAGGGCTGCTGGGTCCCTGGACAAGCCCAACGGCGCCCCCCACCCAGAGGCGAGACTGCCCACCCCATGCTCCCTGCCCACCTGGTGGATCTCCTGCCAGCCGTTCTCATCAGTGGTCCCCAGCTGGGCGTGGTCGTGCAGCAGCAGCTCACAGCAGAGGGCATCCCCGCCCCCCAGGGCGCTGTGGTATAAGGGTGTCAGGCCGCGGCTGTCCTTATAGTCGGGAGAAGCGCCCAGGTCCAGCAAGGTCTGAGGGGGAGGAGCCTCAGTGTCCAGGCTGGCCCCAGCTTCCTCCCCATCCTGGGCCACACGCGCATCCAGGCCAGGACCCCACCGGACCAACCGTCAAAGCTGCAGCGTTACGCTGGCGTGTGGCACAGTGCACGGCGGTGAGCCCGTCGCGAGTGCGGAAGTCCAGGTGGGCACCGCCGTTCCTCAGCACCTTCAGCAGGTCGGTGGCGTTGTCCAGCTGGGCCGCGAGGCTCAGAGGACACTCTGGGTCAGGGACAAAGGAAGGTTACGGCACAGCCGCTCCAAGGCCCCTCCCCTCCCCGCTGTGCTGCTCACCTCCTGAGTCAGGATCGTGGAAGTTGGGGTCCAGCCCCTTATCCAGCAGGCGGGCCACCTTGTCCGTGCTGTGCAGCTGGATGTAGTCCATGAACTTTTTCAGGTTCGCCTGGAACATCAGGCCCCCCTGGTCAGCCCCACATCACAGCCACCACCATCTGACCGTCACCTCCCTTCCACCAGCCCCAGGCCACCTGTGGGGCATCTACTGCATTGCCCCAGCTTCTCTCCCTGCCCCATCTTGCCCTGCGTCCCCGTCACTCCCAAGGTGTCCTGTTCCTTCTCTGACCCATCTTCCTCATGAGCTCACCCCAATGGCAGATTCCCTCCCTCCCCGGGGGCGGGGGGGGGGGGGGCCTTCTCCATCCCCAGGGGGCCCCTCCTGTGACTGACTTTAACTGCCCAGCATGCAATTAATTCACTCAACAAAGCCTCACTGAGCCCCTGCTGGTGCTCCAGATGCCAGAGGCCCCAGGCCTTCTAGAAACACTCAGAGCACACTGGGAACATGGAGGGCACCATGGGAACCACTCCACAGGAGGTGGCCTCCTCCAGTGGGTGAGGACGACAAAACAGGAAGAAGGGCTGATGGCTGAGGGGTGAGACCTCAGCTGGACCCAGGGGGGGTGGTATGATGGTGGGGACCTGCTGGAGCCCAGGCAGCAGAAACACAGGGCTTGGTAAGGAATGGAAACTCACCCTAAAAACAAGTGAGACACATTGAAGGTCAAAAATCACCAGTGTCTGTAGGTCACTGAAGACAGTTTTGGAGGAGAGGTAATCATGGGAAGAACCCATGGTGACAAGGTCACACCAGGGCCAGTGGAGGGAGAGGGGGACCTTTCTTTCTACAACAGTCTCTGCCCAGCCACAGTCATGTCTGCTGACCACCAGTGCCCTGGGGCAGCAGAGAAGCCTGTCACGGAGGCTCCAAGGTCACAGAGCGGTCACTGGGGCACAGGGGTGACAGTGCCCAGATCCCTCTCCTAGGTTCCAGAAAAGTGTCCAGCAAGCAAATGTCCACTGGTCCTCAGGAGCCTGAGGCGGGAGCTCGGGGGATGTACCTGTGGGAAGGGGCCATGGCACCCATGCTGTGCCCCTCCTACATTCAGAGAAGGCAGCAGGTACCCCCCAGAGAGCATTTGGGGTCAGGCCCACCAAGCAATGGTGCCCTGCAGTAACCCCACACGTGTGCCTGGGCACAGAGCCCCAGAGTTAGACAGATGTGGGTCCAGCCCCAGCTTTACTGGCTGCACAGCTGTGAGCAAGTCAGTTAACTTCTCTGGGACTCAGTATCTACAAAATGTGGTAAAAATAGTTCCTCCCAGGGGAAAACTGATGAGGTGCCTAATTCCAAGTGCCCAGCGCTGGGTGACCACCAAGTGCGGGCTCCTTGCTCTCCCCATCCCTGCCCAGCTCCCCCAGTGACCATATCGTGTGTCTGTTCACTTTTCTCCCACCAAGATACACTCTCGGACTCCACCCGACGAAGCCCACCAGAGAGGTCAACAAGAATGTCATCTGACTGGAACCTACCCCATAGCCACGGTGCCCAGAGTCTGCACCCAGCCCTCCAGCCGCCCCCAACACCCGCTCTGGGCCTCTGACATTGGAGAAAACAGGCAGAGCCAAAGCTGAAGGGCTGTGGTTAGCCCCAAGCTGGGGTGCGGGGTGCTGCGAACTAGGGCCAGGACTTCAAAAAGGAGCTTTCAAAGGGCAGTTTTGACATCACAAAAGCCAGTCAAGGTTGAGGTGGGGGAATACAGGCCATGGGACAAGAAGAAACTTCTAGAGTCTCCTCCCTCTGGCTGCCTCCTTACCTTAGTGTGAAGCTTTGCAAACTGCTTATCGTCGATGAGGTTCTGGGCATAAACTCGCCTCTTGTATCGAAACTGCTCAGTTAAAGAAAAGGCAGGGAAAAGACACCCCCCTGGGCTGAGCGAGCGAGTGCACAGAACTGCTCCCCCAGCTCAGGCCTCACTGCTCACCCACCCCAATTACAGAGCCCTTCCTTGGGCCACACGAATCCCACACACACTGTCACGGACACAGAGCAACGCGAGGCTCGAGGTGCCAGACGCCTAGCTGTCCCGGGCCTGCAAAGGCCTTTCTGTCTCCTTCCTGTCCCCAGGACTCCCTGGAAAACCACACTCTTCTTCCAAGACCTGATTCCAGGCTTACCTCCCCAGACACCCCTACCATGTCCCTGTCCCACCAGAGGCCGACTCTGAGCTAAGCTGCCACGTGCTTCTTTCATTGCTCACTGCACTTGCCGTCCCCGGTCCAAACCATGACTATATCCCCAAGCCTGAGCCCGCACTCCAAGGCGACATAAAGGGACCAGCAAACGAGGAAGGCTTAGGTCTGCCTTCACAGACTCCCCGCCGGGGAGGGGAACAGATGAGCCCGCAGATACCGCGCCGCTCGCTCCTCACACTGCTCTGGGCGCTCCGGCTCAGGGCTCCCACCGCACCTGCTGCCCGCGGGCCCGGCACACCGCCCCCCACCGCTTCGCACGAGCTCCTCGCGTGCGTGTCCGTGCCCTTCACCGCGCGGGTCGCGGAGCTCGGCGGTTGCGCCCTGCGCGCTCTCCCTCACCTCCAGGTAGGGCAGGGGCGTGTCCAGGTTCGGCGGGTAATCCTGCAGGAGCCGCTCCTCGTCCAGGAACTTGCCGGCGCGGCCCCGGGAGGGCGGCTGGAAGAGCCCGTAGTTGAGCGCGTCCTGGAGGCTGTGGTTGAGGGCGCAGAGCACGCGCTGCTTGGCGGCCCACACGGGCGCGGCCGGGTCCAGGCGCAGGCACTTCTGCGGGCGGAGCGGGCTCGTGAGCGCCGACCGGCCCCGCCCGGGGCCCCCGCGGGAGACCCGGGCTCCGGAGCCCGGGCCTCGGGAGCCCACGCCGCGGACCCCGCGCCTCCGCGACCGGCGGG
>NW_017731880.1:1285915-1303703 GCF_001890085.2 Hipposideros armiger | reverse complement strand
GAAGGGGGAGGGGCTGCGGCGGGAGAGGCGCGGGGGCGGCCTCGGGCTGCGCCGGGGGCGGGGGCCTGTGCGGGGTCCCGGGGTCAGGTGGGCGGGCTCGTGCGGGAGGCCGCGCCGCGGGCGGGGGGAGCCCCGGGCCTCGCCTCGGGGGTTGACTGAGCGGCGAGCCTCCGCGGACCACCGGGGACGAGGAGGCGGGAGAGTCCCCGAGCTGGGGTGGGGGCCGCGTCGGGCACGAGGACCACAGGCAGCGCAGGAAGGGGAGACAAAACCAGAATGAGTTTCCGGGGGTGGCGGCCTCTCCCCCACTCGGCCGACCTCCCCACCCCGCCCCGCCCCACTCGAGGCCCGGGGGACGTGAAGGGACCGACCCTGCCCCAGTCCTGGGGTCAGGATGGTGGAGACCTCGGGCTGGGAGGGGCCTGGTGTTCTCCCACTGCCGGAGCCGATGAGTGCTCGGCGCGGCTCCCCCACCCCTAGCCGAGTTTGGGGAGTTCGCTCCGGACACTGAAGCCCGCCTCTCCTCCCGCTTCTCCTGGCTCCCCTGGCCCCCAGGTCCGCCTAGATCCAACGCCTGTCGCCCCCTCCCCGTCACCTTAGCGACAGCAGGATGGGGGCGCGACCTATGAGGAAGGGCTTAGGGGAGGGGGCGCTACTAGTCTCCACCTGCGACGGGGAAGTGAATTTTAGTTTTATGCGTTGTCGTGGCAACGCGGGAGGGGGTGATGAGTGGGCGGAGGACAGGGGAGCGCAGTGAAGAAACTAGCTCAGGCACCACCGCCCCATTGGAGCGTGCCAGGCGCCCCCAACCCTGATGAGCCTCACAGAACTACCCCAGTGCTGCGAAAACTGCCTCCAAGGCTCCCGAGAGCAAAGAAGCCACTAAACGTGCCAATATCCCTGCTCTCTGGAGAAACAGTCCCTGACTCCCACAGAACTCCCCCAGCATGCCTTGACTCCCCCTGGAAAGACAGGCCCTGACCCCCATAGAAGAGCCACTCTCCCTCCCAGAGGACACACTTGACAACCTTCACAGAACAGCCCAGCACAAGACACCCTCTGGGTGGGAAGCTGCGCTGACCCCAACCTCCCCCCCCCCCCCCCCCCCCCCCGTGCAACAGCAGCCCCGTATTCCTGAGCCTCCCAGGAATAAACTTGAATGAACCCACACACAGAAAACCTCCCTCCGCCTCCCCAAGGCAACCCGGAAACACCCTAGTCCCACAGGGGACAGTGTCAGACGCCCCCTCCCAGAACAGCCAGCTCCCCACAGAGCCACCTTGACCCCTACCTGCTCACCACAACCGCCCCCATACCCATCCCTCTGCCTCCACCCTGGAGCAGGGCCCCCTTACCAAGGACCTGCCCTGACCCCTGAGGCAGCCTGGCCCGCTCCTCCCCACCCCTCCCCCATCCACCACCCCTTCAGGAAAAATCTCTGTGTCCCAGGACCCCACTGACCCTGCAGAGCCCAACGTCCAGCGCTGTCTGTGGGTCTCGTCCTGCCTTCTCCCCAAGCCGGTTGGACCCTCCCTGCCGGGAAGTGTGGCCTGATGTCCAGGCCTCCACCCTGTCTAGGCTCTTCCCAAGGCCACTGGCTTGGCAAGAGTGAGGGAGCGGAGGGTCCCTGGGGGCTGGGACAGGATGGGAGGGGTGGGGAAAGGGGGGAGCAGGAAGGGGCTGTTGGAAGCCCACTTATCTGCAGGAAGCACCTTGGGAAGCATGAAGGTTGGATTTCCTGGCCCAGCCCTGGAGAGGAAACATGCTTCCCGCCCTCAGTGTCTCCACCATCTTCCTGCCCCTTCCTGCTTCCTCCCCCCCCAAGTCACCCACAGCCGCCCTGACACCCCTCCCACGGCCACCGCCACCTGCCTTTACTCCCAGCCTCCAGCCTTTCACCTCCTGGGGCCGCTGCCAGGCTGTGGACATCCTCACCAGAGTCCTTGACTCTGATGGAGCTGCAGGGAGGAGGCGGCACCTCTCCACACCCGGACTTACAGCCCGAGGCCTCTGAGACCTCCCTGCAAAGCTGCCCTTGGCCTGGATGGCCACCCTCCCGCCTGCCCACCCAGCCTGGACCTCACAGGGGCCCTTCAGCCTGCCCGGGCCTCCCCACTCTAGCCCTGCGCCATGGCTGCCCAGCCTCTCTGGAGAACACATCTTTGCTGACAAGCAACCAACACACTCGTGGTCTCCCAGGCTCAGCTGGGCTCAGCGTTGGTTCCACAGAGAGCCTGGCACGTAAGATGGGCTCATAACGAAGGAATCCGAGCTGCACACTCCCCCAGCACCACCACCCCGGCAGCAGCAAAAATAACACACCCAGAAGCATTGTACCCACATCACGGCCTCCGTCCCTGCAACGCGGTGGGTTTCGAGGAGGAAACCAAGGGGCAGGGCTGTCTTTGCCCTTTATTTTGTTGAGAATAAAAGACCCCAGCCTCCTCCTCACAGCCCCTATGCCGTTGAGCAGCCCCTGGCCACCCCCCCTCATAGGTCCCCCAGAAGCCACCTCCCAGGCGCAGAACCCTTTGCTTACCCCTGCCCTCCTGCCCGGCCCAGCCCTGCCCCCTCAGCTCTCTAGTCTGTCCTTGAAGGTGAGGGTTCGCCAGACCCCATGGCCTCACTCCTTCCATCAGGACCAAGATTCCAGAAAGGTCCATCTTTCTCACCAACCTCACTTCTTCCCCACATCCTCCCACAAGGATTCAGACACACCCTTCATAGGGTCTGGGGGGGTTGATGTGGGCAAAACACACAGAACAGTGCCTGGTGCAGGGCAAACCCATGGTGGATACTCCAGCCCACCACCCCACAGCTGCCCCCAGACCCACAGGCCGCAGCAAAGATCCAGCATTCATTCTGCCACCCTCGCTACCCCAAACATCACCGGCCCCCCTGGCGAGGTCGTTTGCCTCATCTGAGCCTCACTTCAGCTCAGGTGTGACCCCTCCTGCATCGCACCATGCTACACTCCTGGGGCCCACTTCCTCACCTGCGGCCCACCCTACCTCTCCCCTCCCCTCCCGCCTCAGCCACAGTGGCCTAGCCCCACAGGCAGCCTTGTGCTTTCTCTCCTGTCTCACCTGAGTCCCCCTTGAACCCTCACTCCCCTTGGTTTCCATGACAACCCAGGGGAGAAGGGTGGTTCTCACTGTCAGACCCTCCCCCACCTGCCCTTCCTCTTCCCCGAATCTACAGTCTTTTCCCCAAGTGCCGCCCCTACCCCCACCCCCACCCCATGGGCCTCCACCCCTCACTCTGACCTACTTGTCTTTCTTCCACAGCACTGCTGTCTTCTGATGCACTGTAACTCACCTGTTAGTTGTTCACTGTTTAGTATCTGTCTTTTCCAGCAGGTGGGCTCCCTGTGCAGAGGGAGCTTTGCCTGTTTGTCTCATGGATGCCCAAGGCCCCGGGACAGTGAGTACCTGGTGCATTGTGGGTGCTCAATGCACAAATCAAAGCTCCCATCTGCATTTGTAAGCTGTTCACACCCAGCTTCCTCTCTTCAGATCAGACCCTCTCTCCAACTCCAGAGCACTTTGCATGAGGCAGGAATCCTGGGTGCTCGGTTGACCCGGGTCGAGTGTCTTTCCTGTGGGTAAATTTTTTATTTTTATTTAAAAAAATTTTTTTCTAAGATTTTATTGGAGAATTGGGGGAGGGGAACAGACAAGTTGCTGTCCTGTTCTTCAGTCTAGTTGTGGAGGATGTCGCTTCACTGGCCAATGTTGGTATTATTATTGCGCTCTTCCCGGATGAGGCAGTCACTCGCCTGCTTTTGGTCGGTGGCTCACAGCAGCTCACGCCAGCTGTCCGCCACTCACAGTAGCTCAAGGTGACTCACAGCAGCCCAGCTCCAGGTCGAGCTGTTGTTCACCACCTTAGCTGTAGAGGGCGCAGCGTCACTGGCCCTCATGTGGGATCTGAACCGGGGTCCTGCTGCTCAGAGCTTGTGCTCCCAAGCCAACTCTTAACCAGTGCACCACTCGGCCAGCCCAGTAAATTTTTTATTGCTTCTAGTCGTAAATATCTATCAGTATATGTAGGTCCTATTTCATCCTGAGTTTGATTTGTTAAATTTTATCTTTCTAGGAATAGAAATCTTTTTCTAAAGAATCAGCTTTTCATTTTGTTAATCATCTCTATTTTCTATTTGTTTTATTGTGTTGTTTATTTTTCTCTGCTTTTCCTTTTATTTTATTATGATTCCTTTTCTAATTTCTTGAACACACACATAACTCTACTTCTAGTCTTTCTCTTTTCTGACAATAAGCACTTAAAGCTGTAAATTTCCAAGTGCCACTTTAGTCCCATCCCTTAAGTTTTGTGTGTTTTTTTTTACTTTATTGGGGAACAGTGTCTTTTTTCCAGGACCCATCAGCTCCAAGTCAAGTTGTCGTCCTTCAGTCTTAGTTGTGCAGGGTGCAAGCTCAGCTCCAAGTCCAGTCACCGCTTTCAATCTAGTTGTGGGGGGTGGGAGGGTGTGTGCAGCCCACCATCCCATGCGGGAGTCAAACCGGCAACCTTGTTGTTAAGAGCACGTGCTCTCACCAGCTGAGCCATCTGGCTGCCTGTTGGCAGCTGAGCAGCAGCTCAGCTCAGGCGCAGCTCACTGGCTCATGTGGGAGTCGAACTGGCAGTCCTGTTGCTCAGAGCTCACGTTCTAACCAACTGAGCCACCCGGCCGGCCCCCATGCCTTAAGTTTTGATAAGTATTTTTAATTTCATCTTGTTCTGATTTTCCAATATCAATATATATTTTTTGGATTGGGAATTATTGAAAAAATATGCTTATTTAAATTTTCAAATGTATACTCTTGGAGGGAGGATTAACCATTGCATACTGATTTCCTATTTTATTGCATTGTGGTCAGAGAAAGTGGTCAGCACAGTGCTGACCTTTGGAGATTTTATGAAGGCTTTTCTTTGTGGCCATATACATGGTCTATTTTTGTAAAGCTGTCCTATCTGTTCAATAAGCAATTATTGGATGCAAGGATATACATATTCCATTGATAGCTTGTGAGTTGTATTATTCAAATATTCTGTGTCTTTCTAATTTTCAATCTCCTTGATTTATAAATTACCAACGGAGGTGAGTTAAAACCCCACTGGTATGACCGTGGCTTTAGCTCTCTCCCCATGAAATTTTGCTTATTTCGTGACTTTGTTTTTAAATGCTAAGAGGTTTAGGATTATTATAGTTTCCTGACTAATTTTTCCTTTTATCATTATATGGTACCACCCTTTATCCCTAACAATTTTTTGCCTTAATTTTGTTTTTTCCAATAATTAATATAGCCACAGCACTTTTTGTGTGTGATTATCAACCTCATATATATATTTTTCCATTCTTTTTCTTTTATCCTTTCTATGTCTTACATACTGAGATGTGCTTCTGGTAAATAATATGTGTAGCTAGATTTAAAAAAAAAATAAAACACAAATCTTACTATTTTCAACCTTTAATGGTGTGTTTATTATGGCTAGTGATATGTTTTAACTTATTTTTACAATCTTATTTTGTGTTGTCTATCTTTTTCTCTATGCTCCTGTTTTCTCCCTTTCTGTCCTCTATTCAATTCACCAAGTTTTCCTTTTTCCCCTTTTCCTAAACTCCCATTGTTTGGAAGTGATCCATTCTCTTTCAATCATTTTCATAAATACACTTATATTTTCAACATACATAATTAACAAAGTCTCAAGTTCATTAATATCTCTACCTTTCTTCCATGTAATAGTAAGAATTTAGAATATTTTAACTAATCATCACTCCTCATTACACAGGCTTTTGCCCATGTCGTTTTTGACCTCCAAATTAATTATCTTATTACTATCGCTATCACACATGAATGCTTGTTTAGATATAGCCACATGTTAATCAGTTTCTTTTTTTTTAAGATTTTATTGGGGAATTGGGGGAGGGGAACAGCGTTGGGGAATCGGGGAAGGGAAGCAGACAAGTTGCTGTCCTTTTGTTCTTCAGTCTAGTTTTGGAGGACGTTGTTTCACTGGCCCATGTTGGTATTATCATTGCGCTCTTCCCTGGTGAGGCGGTTGCTCGCTGGCCATTGGACAGCCGCTCACGGCAGCTCATGAAAGCTCACTCCCGTTGTTGGCCAGCCCCACTGCAGCCTACGCCATCGCCTGCGACTCACGGCAGCCCAGCTCCAGGTCGAGCTGTTGTTCACCATCTTAGCTGTAGAGGGTACAGCGTCACTGGCCCTCATGTGGAATCCAAACCGGGGCCCTGCTGCTCAGAGGTGGCGTGCCAAGCCAACTCCTAACCAACGCGCCACTCGGCCAGCCCTAGAAATTTTTTAAAAATAATGTCTAGTAGTGACAAATTCCTTCAGCCTTTGAAATGTCTTATTTCACCCCCATTCTTAAATGATAATTTAAGCCAGTGTAGAATTCTAAATTGACAATTATTTTCTTCTCAATACTTTGAAGATTTTTCTCTCTGTGTGTTGTTTTCTGGATAATTTTCCTAATTCTGACTTCCATCCCACTAATTCTTTCTCTGATTGTGTTTAATCTGCTTTTAATCCCATCCACAGAGTTGTGGGGGGTTTTTTTTCCATAAAGCTTTCAGTTTCAATAATCATAGATGTTATTTCTAGAAACCCTATTCTGGGACATTATCAAATCTGCCCAGCTCTTTCTTTCTATTGTCTTGTTTAATTTAATCAATTTTACATTTTCTTCTGTCTTTAATCATTTCAAAAACATTTACTTTTTATTTCTAGTCAATAGTTCCATGTTATGAAATTTTTGGTGGTCTAATCCTGCTCTTTGTGCTGTCTACTGACTGTCACTCATGGTAGATTATTTCTGGTAGAATTTTTTTATTTGGGCTGTGAACTCAGTTGGGGCTGCATATCAGGGAACCCTGAGCAGCTGAGATGTATCCCTTCCGAGGAGTACCACTAGCCCGGGAGTTTTTTTATGTTACTTTCTTGGTTTGGTGGCCATGGGGACTACAAAGGGTAATATACAATAATTCAGACTCCAAAGAAGATGGAGACAAGCACTGGTTATCACTCTACAGAGAGACCACCACAAGGCTTTATGAAAATCGTTTAAATAAAAAAGAAATATGCAATCAGAGTTACGAAAATAGATTACTCACTAAGGTTTTTTAATGCTACATGTCATTCTAAGTGTATGACATGTGTTAACTCATTTAGTCATTACAGAATTACTGAGCAAGCCCCGTCATTGTCCTCATTTAACAGATGAGGAAACAAAAGCAAACTAGAGCAAGTAACTTAACTCATCAAATGTGCATATGGCTAGTCAGTACAGAAATCAGCATTTGAACCATGGCAGTTGGCCTGTGATCCCAGCAGGGCCAGTGAGAATCCAGCCCCTCTCAGAAGTGGGGAAAGAAACTCTTTTTCCAGTCTTGGGATACGTAGGAGAGATGTGAACTCAGCAGCTACTGGTGCCCAAGATTCCAGCTTTGAGAAGAAAGCAACACTGAGAGAAATACAGATGCAGGACACAAGGATGGTTCTGAAGGGGGTTGAGTCCCTAAATTTCGTCCCTGGAATCTAATAGCACTTCTGCTTTTCTTGCATTTGGTTTTAAGAGCCAATAAATTTCCCTTCTCGGTTGAAAGTCCACATCACGGAGCAGTTGAAGGGGGCTAGTCTTGGAGCGGTTGCCTGGATAGAATCCCAGCTCAGCCCCAAACACCCAGGTGGCCTGGGAAAGCTTCTTAGCCTCCCTGTGTCGCTGTATATGCTCTGTAAGTTGGGGACAATGGCAGGAATTGCTTCGTACCCTTATTCATTCTGGCCTTGTTTCAGGTGCTGGGTACAAAGCAAGGTGCCTGCCTCCTGGGCCACTGTATGGGCGAGATGAGAGACGTGGAGGGAAAATGCTTACTGCACGCCTGGTACCTTGTGAACCTCAGAGCAGTACCTCTAGCCCAGGACTTTTGTTTTTTAAAAACTGAGTAATTTGACTTATTGAAATTTAGGAGCTCTTTATATAACCTGGATACAAATTTTTTGTAAGATGTACTGCAAAACTTCTCTAATTTCGTGGCTTGCCTTTTCACTTTCACATAGTCTCTTTGAAAGAACAAAAGTTTTTCTTTATTATAAAATCCATTTTTTCCTTTATTGTTCATATTCTGTGTGTCCTAAGAAATCTTTGCCTACTGCAAAAGCCCAGAAACTTTCTCCTGTGTTTTCATGTGGAAGTTGTAGTTTTAACACTTATGTTTAGGTCTGTGATTTAATTTAAAGTTAAGTTTTGTTTGTGATGTCCTGAAAACATGGATGTTTGTATTTTCCCTTTGTGGATGTCCAACTGTTTCAGACCACTTTTAAACATTATTTTACGGCCGGCCAAGTGGCGCATTGGTTAAGAGCTGGCTTGGGACGCCAGAGGGCCCCGGTTCGGATCCCACATATGAGAGCCAGTGACACTGCCCTCCACAGCTAAGATGCTGAACAACAGCTCAACCTGGAGCTGGGCTGCCGTGAGTCCGCCGGCAACGGCATAGGCTGCAGGTAGCCATGGGCTACCGTGTGTAGCCAGCAGCCAGCGTGAGCGGCCAGCAGTCGCTGTCAGCGGCCATCCAGAAGCCGGCAACTGATCTGCCTCGCCCCCGAAGAGCGCAATGATGGTGCCACCTTGGGCCAGTGAAGCAACGTCCTCCACGACTAGACTGAAGAACAAAAATGACAGCAACTTGTCTGTTCCCCTTCCCCCAATTCCCCAGCACTGTTCCCCTCTCCCAGTTCCCCAATAAAAATCTTTTTTAAAAAATTATTTTAAAGTATTTTTATTGTGGTAAAATATATATAACAAGATTTACCATTTTAACCATGTTTAAGTGTATAGTTCAGGTCATTAAGTGCGTTTACATTGTTGTGCAGCCATCACCACCACCCATCTCCAGATCTTTCTCATTTTCCCAAACAGAATCTCTGTGTCCATTAAACACTCACTCTCCTCCCCCTCCCACAACCCCTGGGATCCACTGTTCTACTCTCCGTATGCTTTTGAGTCCTAGGACCTCCCAGCACCATTTTTGAAAAGACTTTCCTTTCCCACTGAATCACCTTTGCATTTCTGTTGAAAATCAGTTGACCACATACTTGTGGGTCTATTCCTGAACTTTCTATCCTTTTCCCATTTATCTATATTTATATACTTCCTCCAATACCACACTGTCTTAATTTGTATAACTTTATAGTAAATCTTGAAATCAGATAGCATAAATACTACAACTTTGTGCTTTTTAAATTTTGTTGGCTATTCTAGGACATTTTCATTTCTGTATAAGTTTTAGAATCAAGCTGTCAATTTCTACAAAAACAACCTGCTGGGAACTTGATTGGTATAGCATTCAATCTATAAATATATTTAGAGAGAATGGACATCTTAAAAATATTGACTCTTCCGATATATGAACATGGTATATCCTCTCATTTATTTTGGTCTCCCTTAATTTATCTCAGCAAGGCTTAGTAGTTTTCAGTGTCGAGTTCTTGTGCATTTTTGTTACATTTACTCCTAAGAATTTTGTTATTTCACATTACTGCAAATTAATTTTTTTTTGGTTTGTTTTTTTTTTTTTTTTAGCTGAGCCATCTCAGCGGCAACTCAGCTCAGGCCGGGCATCAAACCGCTGTTGCTCAGAGCTTGCACTCTTGCGTGAGCTGTTAACCAACTGAGCCACTCGGTCGGCCCCTGCAAATGAAATTTTTAAATTTCACTTTATAATTTTTTTGTTGCTAGTACATAAAAACACAACTGATTTTGTATATAAACTTTGTAGCCTGTAACCTTGCGAAATTCTCTTAGTTCCAGTATCATTTTTATAGGTTCCTTAGGATTTTCTACATTAACAATTAACAATCAGGTCATCCGCAAATAGCAAAATACTTCCTCCTTTTGAAATTTTTATGCCTTTTATTTATTTGTCTTGCCTTATTACAATGGCTAGGACCACCAGTGCAGTGTTATATAGAAGTCTCAATCATAGGGGGGAATGTTCAGTATTTCACCACTGTGTTATCTGAAGGTTTTTTTATAGATTCCCTGTATCAGATTGAGAAAGTTTCCTTCTAACCCCTGTATGCAGATTTTTTCATTATGTACAGATGTCTGACTCTCTTAAAGAGCTTTTCTGAAACCTTACCAATGACTCTGCTTACATCTCATTAACCAGAAGTGGGTCTGGATGCTAGTGAGGCTAGAAAATGAGGTTCTTTCTTAGGTGAGCACATGGCTGCCCCTATAAAATCAGGGCTCTGTGAATAAGGAAAAAGGCAAGATGCATGTTGGAATAGGCAACGAGCATTGGCCCCCTGAGTGTGCAATTCTAGCTTAACAGTTATTTACACTCCACATTTTTAACTTACAATTACACTGTTGTCTGGGTTCTATTGTTGCCATTGAAATACACACCGTTTTTAATTGCTATTCTTTCTATAGATAATTTGTACTTTCTGGCTACTTTTAAGACTCTGTTATCTTTAATATTCAGTTTCAACAAGCTGTGTCTGGGTGTTTTAGTTTTAGTTATCCTGTTTGGGATTTGTTGTGCTCCTGAATCTAAGGAGTTATGTCTTTCATCAAATTTGGACATTCTCTGCTATTATCTTTTTGAATATTATGTGTCCTCAGTATCTCCTATTAAACATATGTTAGACCTCATGGATGAACCTTGAAAACATTATGTGAAGTGAAATAAGCCATTCACAAAAGGACAAACAGTATATGACTTGACTTATATAAAGTATCTGGAATACAGATCCATGGAGACAGAAAGCAGAATGGAAGTTACAGGGGTGGGGGTCGGGGGAGAGGGGAGGGATTATTGTTTAATGGGTAGGGTTTCTGTTTAGGATGATGCAAGAGTTCTGGAAACTGATAGTGGTGATGGTCCCACAACATTATAAGTATATTTAATAAAATTGTGTGGAATTTTTTTAAAGATTAAAAAATTTTTAAATATGATTTACCTTCTCATTCTAACTTTGACAAAGGGTTCTCATCTCCTAGTCTAGTTTGTATTCTGAGTAATTTTTTCAGACTCATCTTGTAGTTCAATAATTCTCAGCTGTGTCTAGTCTGCTATTTAACCTGCCCATTGAAATTTCAACTCTTATATTTTTCTTTTCTAAAATTATGTTTTCTTCCTCTTCAAATCTATCAGATTATTTTCTTTTTTTTTTTCTGATTCTTTCCAGTAGTTTTTCATTCCTTGTTCAAGTTTTCAATCTTTTATCTCTGTGAATATTTTTAGCATACCTATATATTTTGTGATTTGACTGTGATCTCATGTTTGGCTAATTCAGTCTGTGGGAACCTGGAGGCACTGAGCTGAGACTGAAGGTCTCCAGAGAAGATGTGTATTTGCTTCTTCCAGGCACCTAACTGCTGCTAATCTGCAACCACTTCAACTAATTCCACACCACCAGGTAGTATGTATTTAAAACCCACACCCATTTGAAGGTAAATCTATACTTATGAATTTTGAGGGAGATTTCATTCCCATCTGTGGTGAGGTCATTACAAAACCTTTCATTTCTTTCCTGCAAAGCAGGGTTTTTTTCTAGTCTTTCTAGCTTTGCACTGAAATTATGGGTCTTTAGAAGTCCTGACTTTGTGTGAGAATCTAAATTGCTTACCCTGTTGCTTTTCATTTCCACTTCATTTTTTGTCTCTGGGGATATCTCTTGCTTTCTTTCAAGGTCAGCTGTACATTTAAAAGAATGCTTATTATATTTTTGTCAGCATTTCCAAGTGCTTTGCAATAGAGGAGTTTTAGATTATATTTTTGGAATTGTTTTTCTTATTCAGGCACACAGACAGAACATATAATGATGTTTTTTGCTGGACAGATATTAAATGAATGCATAAATGAACAGAAGAATATTCTGCATTTTAAAATGTTTAACACACACACACACACACATACACACACACACACAACCCCTAAAGTGTGAGGCACTAGGAATAGAGCAGTGATCAGATGGGTCCCACCTGGTCAACCGTGTTTTCATTCCCTGAGGACTTTGGCGCCCTGCTCATGGGTTGCCTGCTCACTCAAGTTCTGACATCACCCATCTCCACCCCCCACACCATGGCCTCCCAGTTCCGTGACCTCTCTCTCATCTCACTGACTGTAAAAGCTAGGGTTTGGGTGTGGATTACAGACGCATGTGTGGCTAGTTTGAGCAGAAAGGGATTTAAATCACGGAATTCATGCCTACAGTCATTGAAAGGACTGAAAGAGAAACATCTAGTCTGAGCTTCTAGAAATACACTCATCCCCAACACTACCATAGAACAGGTCCCCTAGGGAGTTACTCTTGTTGCCAGAGTCAGCAAACTGAGATGTCAGAAAGCTGATGCCCCCACTGCTGGCTCCAGCAGACCACACCTCCCAGCCCAGCTCTGTACTTCCCAGCCCCTTTTGCGTCTAGATTGGGCCGCATCGCGGAGTTTTGGGATTGACTTGGGCAGAAATGACATGGGCCACTCCCAGGCCTGACCCACAGTGCCTCTTGCTTACTGCTGCATGCGTGCTCTTCTCCCTTCCAGGATGGCCTTAAATCCACATGCCAAAAATGGCAGCAATTCCTTCAGCCTGGGTTTCTAATTGACTGTGTGGAGCAGGGAGCCTCTCCCCCATCCCTGCCCATGTTGCAAATGGGACTCTCTGTGAGCAAGAAACAAACATCTATTGTACCAAGTCACTGACATTTGGGGGTTAGCTGTCAAAGTGGCTGGTGTTTTCTCAACGCCGGGAGGGGAGGGGAGCTTGGAGCCTCCACTGGGCTTCCCAGCTGAAGAGACCTTGCTGGGGTCAGCAGGAAGTGTCAGCCATCTGCTCGGTGTATCTATCCAAATGATACGTGAACCGGGAAATTAACGGTAGTCACATACCCTATGTGTCTGTTGTGGCCCAAAACGCATGTCTCATCTGACTTCCAAAGTCCCCCTCTGATCAGTGGACTGGTGGTGGTGGTGGGAGTGGTTGATCAGAGAGTCTAGGAAGTGACACCAGCTAAGAGCCAGGAACCAACAACCCTTGAGAGCCTGAGGGTCCCCCCACCCCACGCCCGCTGCCGCCCTCCCACCCCCACCCTGTAAGGCACAGCCATCCTGGGCAGTCGGCATCTCCCTGCGGGGGAGGCCAGGGGAAGACAGTCCAGCCTTGCATGTTTCCGCCAGGTCTTTCCCTCTGGCAGGGGTTCTGGTCTGTGAATGACTCATGTTCAGGAATTGGAGGAGGAGCTGACTCTCCTGCATTATGAGTCAAGTCTGGGCCAGGATCCTGAGACGAGGGTCTTTCCACCACCACGCCCACCTGCACTGACACTGCCCTGTTTTTGTCCTAAGGGTGACTCCATGACCAATGAGCCAAAGATCTCTAGACCACACCGTTCTTCTTGACCATCGTGGTGACCACGCCAGCCTGGCCACATGGCCTCTGCCACCCAGTACCTCTTCACTCCATTTCATTCTGCCCTACAGAGGCCAGCCTCCCCAGAGCCTTTCAAAGCTGTTGCTGCCCCCCCCCACTACTCCAAAGTACACCTCTGATGTCTTGTGAGGGGGTGTCCTCAGGCCCTCTCGGAGGATAATGAGGGGACAACTAAACAAGTCAAGTACAATATATTCCTGTCTCTCTCAGCCTTTGGATGCCTCTTTCTCCTTAAACCAAGGAGTTTCCAGCAAGTCAGCTGCACTCACATGAGTTTTAATTACAGAGCACAGATGGTCGGCACCACCCAGCCCCTCGGATCCGGAACCTGTGCTCACGGTCAGGTCTTCTGGATAGAGGACCATCTTCCTCGAGCCCTGTGCCTGCGCGATGCCAGCTGCCTCCCAGCCTGTCGCGCCCAGGTCCTGGCTGCCTGAGTCCACAGTCTGCTGCCTGCAGCCATTTCGGGAACCAAACATTGGATCTGCTGGAGAAGATGCGCTTTCCAAGCTCTAGTTCCTTAAAAGCACCAGAAAGGAAACACTGTCCCACACCTGGGCTGGGCAGAATTTCCTTCTGGGATGAAATTAGCATTCCTGATAAAATGCTCATGTGATGAGTTGATGAGCTTTAATGACGTATGAATGGCTTCGGGGACCAGTCAGCTGCCCACCTGGGTATCATTCATGGGGCGTGATCTGTCCACAGAGGTCGTTTCTGTATCTAGTCTGAGACTGAAACTCCCTCCTGCCCTGGGTGGTCTCTCAGGATCCTCCCCCCATCTCATCAACTGAGATGCCCCCTGTGGGAGACCCTCCCTGCCTGGAAGTTCTGGATGGCCCCTGCCCAGCACCACACATCACCCACATACTGACAATAACAGTGGTAGTAACACACACTTGCCACCTGCTGGCTGGGCTAAGTCTCACCTATGTCAATTAGTTGATGCCTCCCACCAACCGGGATGAGTGCATACGATTATAACCCTCCACTTACAGGAGCCCAGCTCACACCTGGGCAGAGGGGTGGGGGAGGGAGGCAGGAAAGTCCCCACTGAGAAAGTGACATCCCAATGGACCTGAAGGTGGTTACGAGTCATGCAATGGGGTCAAGAATTCCAGACGGCACAGTGAGGCCAGTGCTGAGGCTGGAGGATGCAACTGACCTGTAGTCGGGGTGCAGGGCTGAAGGACGGCTCCACACGTGCCACCTCACACCACCACACCACTCCTGGGCATCGCCCTCCCATCCGCCCGGAGCTGCATCCCTATTCCCATGGGCACCATCGGCAAACTATTCAGAGCCATCACATTGCATGCATGGCCTGCTGCGATGAGAAGTTGCAGTGGGGAATGCTGGGCTCGACTCTTTTTTTTTTTAAACAGAATTTTTTTTTTTAAGATTTTTTTTTTTATTGGGGAATTGTGGGGATGGGAACAGCGCTGGGGAATTGGGGGAAGGGGGGAACAGACAAGTTGCTGTCCTTTTGTTCTTCAGTCTAGTTGTGGAGGACATTGCTTCACTGGCCCAAGTTGGCACCATCATTGCGCTCTTCCCGGGCGAAGCAGATCAGTCGCCGGCTTCTGGACGGCCGCTCACGGCAACTGCTGGCAGCTCTCGCTGGCTGCTGGCTACATATGGGAACGGTAGCCCATGGCAACCCACTGCAGCAGGGGCTGCAGCCGACGCCGACGCCGGCAACTCAGGGCAGCCCAGCTCCAGGTTGAGCTGTTGTTCAGCATCTTAGCTGTAGAGGGCAGTGTCACTGGCCCTCATATGTGGGATCCGAACCAGGGACCTCTGGCGTCCCAAGTCAGCTCTTAACCATTGCGCCACTTGGCCAGCCCTGGGCTCAATTCTGATGACCGCATGGGCAAGTGGATACAGACAGCGATGGGGTTCAGGACACATTATCCCAAAGTATGGCATCTGGGCACGGTTTAAGCTGAAGGAGTTTCAGAAAACAGCAGAAGGACAGGGTCACGGACCCCTCCCTGCTCCCCTGCAACAGGCCATCAAAACCTTATGTGAGAAACGCCCCCCATGCCTGGGGGAAAGGGGCACCCTTATCCAAAGACAAGGGAGCAACCAGACCTGCGAGGCTCCCCCACTACACTGCACCAACCTCATACTCCGTGACCTGTCACCTTCCCCGTCAAACCTGAAATACTCAGGTTCAGCTGTTTCTCTGGGACCTCATTTCCTTATGAAATCTTCCATGTCACGTGAAACATAAAATTAATGTGTATGCTTTTCTCCTGTTGATCATTCTTTGTCAGTTTGATTTTCAGTCTCAGCCAGGATCAAGGAAAACTTTTTCTCCCCTACAATAGCCAAGGAACAGGTGGGGTCAATGGATGGAAAATGACTAACAGGAAACATCAGGGGTGAGGGAGGTTCTGGTTAAATGGACCCACCAGGATTCTTGATGAAGGCAGGCTGATGATCAGACACCACCTGGGGTGGGGGAGGGGGGAGGGGGAATCAAGAACTTTATCAAATACTGAGGGTGGAAGGTTTTTGTTAAAACTGGATTTTAGGGAATAGAGTCAGAGGGGCAGCAGATTGGGGGGGGGTCATCACTTTGTGAGGAGTGCAATGTATAACTACTACATTATTTTGTACACCTGAAACTAATAATTTAAAAAAGAAGAAAAAAACAATAAAAAAAAGCAACAGGATTTTACTAGGAAGGGCACAGGTGGGTCTAGCTGAAGGTTCAGGAGCTTGACTGAAATTTGGTCAAACAAAGAATCTTTGTCACCTGCCACCCTCTCCTTAATTGAAGTGTGCACCTACCAGCAGAGCCCGTATGGAACTGGGACCAACCATACCCCTCTAGGTGGCTGAGGGGGAGGAAATGCAACCTGGTGGGGCCAGGTGGAGCAGCAGGAATGGTGGTTGCTGAGGGCAAGGAGGACACTGTCGAGTGAGGGGGCAGGCACAGGCCTGAGCAGATGGTCTCTTATGTCCCAAGTCCCCACATCAGCTGGGCCCAGGAACAACTGCAGAATCCCTTCACATGGAGCGTGTTCTCCTGATGCAGCTAGCCCACCCCTACCCACCCACGCAGGCCGGGAGATGGAGGCCTCTCCTCTCATGCCGGGTCCTAAGTGAGAAAGACAAACCCGCACCCCTCCTTGCAAGGTCCCTCTGTTAACTGGGGGTGGTAGTTCCAAATTAGCAATGTCCCAGGCGTCCAGAGCCATTTCCCACACCCTGGAGGGCTGCCTCCCGTTGGGGCTCTGTCCCAAGCTGACCCTCTTGCCAGCTCCTGCAGCAATGCCAAAAAGAGCTCACATCTCCAAAAGACCAGATGCCTGCAGAGGCTTTGCTTTGAACAGACAGAGCTGGCGGCATAAGCACCTCCTCCCCCTCCGAGGTCAGGGCTGGGCTGGCTCTGCGGTCCATGAGCACACACCTGAGCCAACCGCAGGGGAAAGTGCCAGCCATTCGTGTAACATCACAACCGCGGGCAGGCTCTTTCTGAGAATCAGGTCTTTGCTGCCTGGGGTAGTTCCCAGTTTGCAGCCGAAAGGGCAAAAAGTGCTTTGGGGTTGTTCCTTTAAACTCCAATTCACAGCACTGACTGGCTGTGATCGCTCCAATTATAGGTTCAAAGATTTCTGAGCCGCAGAGAAACTTTTTGTGCTGGCCACCCACCCCATACCACTCCCACGCACAAGCCCGGAAAATATGCTGGAATGTGACACAAGGGGATGTCTCAGAGAGACTGGCTCCTTCCACCCCCCATGAGGTCAGCAGCTTCATCTCCGGGAGTCCTGCCCTTCAAGTTGGCTCTCCCACACTGCCTCCCAGCTCTTCCATGTGGCATCAGGAAAATGTCAGCTGCCCAGACAGAGCTGGGCTTCATGGAAGCTGTGTCCTGGCCCCCCCACCCTGGTCCCAGAGGCCTTCCCAGGGCCCTGTCCACTCTCCCACTGGCTCCAGGGTCAGTAACCACTGGAATCCCTCCCCAACCAGGAGCCCCAGTCCTACTCTTCCTGAGGTCCCAGGTCCCAGACTGTGCTCAGAGCTTGTTGGAGGAACCTGAGGTGGGAGAGCTGCCCTAGGGAGAGTTGGGGACAGGGGAGTTACCCTAGTGGAGCTGCTGGGGGTGGGTAGTCAGTCGCACTGAGTACATTACCCACCTAACAACCCTCCAGGGCCCGCTCTCTCACTTTGAGACAGCTAAATAGACTGGGGACCAAAAGATGAAGTCATCTGCCCAAGGCTGTCCAGTGACCCAGCCAGGACCAGCCATCTCCTTCCTCTTCCCGTGGCTCCTTCCCATTGGTGTGCCCTGGAGGCCGACCAGACCCC
>NW_017731880.1:1281243-1284870 GCF_001890085.2 Hipposideros armiger | reverse complement strand
GGGTGGAAGGGCGAGGTCGGGGAGTCTCCCAATACCGAGACCTCTAGATAGGACTTCAGAAAGGCGTTTGGCTCCGGAATTATTTGGGTCTGGGCTCTCAGGGGAGGGTAGTACCTGGGTCTCAGGGAGGATGGTGGCTGGATCTGGGGTCTCAGGGGAGGGTAGTGTCGGGTCTGGGGTCTCAGGGGAGGGTAGTGCGGGGTCTCTGGAGCAGAGCTTGCTGGAGTCAGTTGCCTTCCCTCCCAAGGGTCTCTTGTGACAAGCCTATCTGTGCCATGTGCCATGATGGTGCTGTGGGCACTCGCTCTGGACGCTGCCAGCCCACCTAACATCGTGCTGATCTTTGCTGATGATCTGGGCTATGGGGACCTGGGCTCCTACGGCCACCCCAGCTCCACCACCCCCTACCTGGACCAGCTGGCCGCAAGGGGGCTTCGGTTCACAGACTTCTATGTGCCAGTGTCTCTGTGCACACCCTCCCGGTGAGCAAGGGGCAGGGGCACCTCACCAGCACCCACTCTCAACCATCCAGCTCCTCCCAGGTTCACCCCGAATTGCAGTGGGGTGGAAGAGGGTCAGTGTCTCTCTGCGGGTCACATTTCTCTCCCTGTCCTTGGTTTCTCTCTGTCTCACCGACTGTGATTTGCCCTGTAGGGCCGCCCTCCTGACCGGCCGACTCCCAGTTCGGATGGGCCTGTACCCTGGAGTTCTGGAGCCTGGCTCCCGAGGGGGCCTACCCCTGGAGGAGGTGACACTGCCTGAGGTCCTGGCTGCCCGAGGCTACCTCACAGGGATGGCTGGCAAGTGGCATCTTGGGGTGGGGCCTGAGGGGGCCTTTCTGCCCCCCCATCAGGGCTTCCATCGATTTCTGGGCATCCCCTACTCCCATGACCAGGTAGGAACCATCGGGGCCCTCAGCTGCCCTCCTATCCACCCCTGCCAGCCCCCTCCCCTTGACCTCCAGCCCCACCCCACAGCCCAGACCCCTGAATACAGCCGCTCCCCCAGGGCCCTTGCCAGAATCTGACCTGCTTCCCGCCGGCCACCCCCTGTGATGGCATCTGTGACCAGGGCCGGGTGCCTGTCCCGCTGTTGGCCAACCTGTCTGTGTTGGCACAGCCCCCCTGGCTGCCTGGACTTGAGGCGCGCTATGTGGCTTTCGCTCGCGACCTCATGGTTGATGCCCAGCGCCAAGGCCGCCCGTTCTTCCTGTACTACGCCTCCCACGTGAGTGGCCCCGCCCCCGCCCAGCCCCCTATGCCGCCCTGACCCCGCCCCCTGCACTGTGCGGACCCTGCCCAAGGCTAACGCCAGTCTCCGCCCCCAGCACACCCACTACCCCCAGTTTGGCGGGCAGAGCTTTGCCGGGCGTTCAGGCCGCGGGCCATTCGGGGACTCCCTGATGGAGCTGGATGCGGCTGTGGGGGCCCTGATGACGACCCTAGGGGACCTGGGACTGCTTGGAGAGACACTGGTCATCTTCACTGCAGACAATGGGTATGCCGGCAGGGGCTTGGGGAATGCCAGTGGGTCTCTCACAGGCCAGACACTGGGTCTCCCCATCTTGACTGCTGGCCCAGGACATAGCAGGACAAGGGGGTCTCAGAAAATGATGGCCAAGTTATGGTGGCTTTCAGGTGCATGTGGGAGGTGGGGCCACGCGTTTAGAAGTGGTGGCCTTGGCGGGACAGGGAGGGGATGGCACGTGCTGGCGGTTTCTGGGCATGGTGTGTAACTTAGACGCCTGGGGCTGGGCCAACCGGGCTCCTGGGCGCTGACGCCCTCCTCTGTGTCCCAGCCCGGAGACCATGCGAATGTCCCACGGCGGCTGCTCTGGCCTCCTGCGGTGTGGAAAGGGAACTACCTTCGACGGGGGTGTCCGGGAGCCTGCCGTGGTCTTCTGGCCAGGCCACGTTGCCCCTGGTCAGTGTTCAGGCCCTCTCCTCATGGATCCCAGCCCCACCTCCCCAACCCTCATGGTGAATGGAGTGACCACACCACCCTCTGCCCCCAGGCGTGACCCATGAGCTGGCCAGCTCCCTGGACCTACTGCCCACCCTGGCAGCCCTGGCTGGGGCCCCACTGCCCAACGTCACCTTGGATGGTGTTGACCTCAGCCCCCTGCTGCTGGGCACTGGCAAGGTGGGACCAGCGACCCATCTTCTCGCACCCCTTCCTTCCTGGCGGGAGCGCATCCAAGCGCTGCCGCCTCTGGAGCTCCTGAGTGGGCATGTTCAGGGCCTGAGGCGAGGCTGGTCAGGGCCTGGGGCCCCGCCTCACACTGTGACCCCCGCCTTTGCCCCCAGAGCCCCCGGCAGACTCTGTTCTTCTACCCGGCCTACCCAGATGAGATCCGCGGCGTCTTCGCGGTGCGGAGCGGGAAGTACAAGGCCCACTTCTTCACCCAGGGTAACTGCCCCCAGCCCTACTGACCCCCGCGGCCCCAGGGCCTGGGTCCTCGGCTCCCTGGTAAGATGTGCCCCCCTCCCCAGGCTCTGCCCACAGCGACACCACGGCAGACCCTGCCTGCCATGCTGCCAACCCCCTGACTGCCCATGAGCCCCCACTGCTCTTTGATCTGTCTGAGGACCCCGGTGAGAACTACAACCTCCTGGGGTGTGCGGCCCAGGTCACCCCAGAGGCCCTGCAGATGGTGAAGCAACTCAAGCTGCTCAAGGCCCAGTTTGATGCGGCCATGACCTTCAGCCCCAGCCAGATGGCCCGGGGCGAGGACCCTGCCCTGCAGGTCTGCTGTCGGCCGGGCTGCAGCCCCTGGCCATCCTGCTGCCACTGCCCAGAGCCCCAGCCCTGAGGGCACTGGCAGAGGCCACCTCAGGCTCTTCACCACGAGGCGTGTGGTGGCCATTGCTGGCGCACTGGTGTGGACTTGGTTTGTACCCGGTGACTGAATAACACCAGCTGACACCAGGTATGCTAATGCATCTAATCCCTGTGACCACCGGAGGCAGGTGTATTCTGCCTGTGTCACAAAGGAGGAAACAGGCGTGGCGCAGTCAGTGTCTTGTCTGAGGTCGTCAGCCAGTAAGAGGTTGGTCTGGGATTGGACCCAGGCGCCCAGGCTCTGGGAGCCACCCCACTGCTTGGCGATGGGCGTGTCCACTCATGGGAGCTGTGCTGAGTGCCTTTGTGCCAGGAACGGGGTGGGGGGAGTGCAAGTGCGTGGTGGACAGAAGACCCCAAGGTGAGAGCAGCTGTGAGAGCCAGGTTTTCCTGGAGGCCCAAGGCCAGACCTGCCTGGCTCTTATCAGGAACCTGGCTGCAGGTGGGTGATGAGCTGCAGGGTCCAGGTGGGGACAAAGGGGCTGAGCCCGCCAGCTTCAAGGAAGGCAGGTCAGCAGCTCTGAGACAGCCCTCCAGTCCCCAAAGCTCTGTATTGCTGGCCTGCACACACTTCTGTCCCCTGGCTTCACCTTTGACCCTGTGTGAGCCATTCTCCACCTGGCAGACAAAGTGATCTCTTAAAAACATGTCAGGGGCCGGCCGAGTGGCGCAATGGTTAAGAACTGGCTTGGGACGCCAGAGGACCCCGGTTTGGATCCCACATATGAGGGCCAGTGACACTGCCCTCTACAGCTAAGATGCTGAACAACAGCTCAACCTGGAGCT
>NW_017731880.1:1235094-1280977 GCF_001890085.2 Hipposideros armiger | reverse complement strand
TGAAGAACAAAAGGATAGCAACTTGTCTGTTCCCCTTCCCCCAATTCCCCAGCACTGTTCCCATCCCCCCAATTCCCCAATAAAAACAAACAAACAAACAAAAAAACATGTCAGGTTTGGGTCCATCTCAGCTCAGAAATCTGCAGGCTCAGGATCAAGTCCAGACTCCTGCAGCGGCTGCCATGCCCTCACCCCGAGGCCTGCCTGTCCCCTTGTCATGCCCTCTGCAGAGAGGACCTCCCGACTGCCTGCCCACATCCGCACAGCCATACTAGGGCCTTCTGAGGTCCCCACGTGTGCTCCCAGGGCACAGGCAGACCCCGCTGCTCTGTCCGCGTTGGTTAAGGAGAGTGCCATGTGGGTGCTCCAGGCCCCAAAGTGGGGGTCTGTCCTCTAGGCAGACCAACCATCCCCTTCCTCACCAGCAGGCCCTGCCTTTTCAGTGGGTCAGTGGCCAGTCAGTCCAGTGATTGGTCCAGGAGTGCCATGTGACCAAGAGTCCTTGTTAGTGGATGGTTAGAACAGTGTGATGGGGCCCCTGGGCCCTCGGGCTTCTGTGAGGCTGGGTCCATGGCATCCCTGGGCCTGACCAGACATCGTGCAGTGGCTGCAGCTTCTCCGGCCGTCTGCCTCCAGAGCTTGCAGTATGAGGAAGCAAATGCTGCTGTTTAAGCTGCTGGCGGTGGGTCATCTGTTCTTTGCAGCGGAAAGCAGTCCTCCTGGGACAGGGCATGTGTTGGCATGTGTGCGCGTGCAGGTGGGCTGAGTGAGCCTGTGCTGCCAGTGCTGAGGCCCCTCTGTGTTCTCCATGTGACTCCCATCACTTCTAGTCTGGTTTGGGGACTTCACTGACTATGCCCCAAGTCCCATAGGGTGATGGTTCCCTTGAGGACCCCTGCAGCCACTGATGTGGGTCCCACGTGGGCTGGGCATACCCACCCCCTCCCCCAGGCAGCCTACAGCTTCTCTCCACTGAGGCCACAGTCACATCGGGCGGGGTGCATTGGTTTCAGGGTAAGGACAGAGGACCTGAGGCAGGTGCACATCTGTGTGGGATCCGAGAGAGACGCTTCCGCAGGCCCCCCCCCCCCACCACTGCAGGCACCTTCAGGTCTGCGGCCCCACCTGCAGAGCAAGCGTCAGTCACTTCCTTAGTTCTGAGGGCACAGGTCACCAGAGGGCCCCACCCCTGCTCCATGGTGCTCACCGTCCAGCGAAGGACAGGAGACCACCCCTGGGTCTCAGACACGCATGGACTTTCAATGATAGAGCTGGCACCTCGTGGGTGGGGCATGTGGACGTTGCCTAGGGAGGAACATGAGAGGACCAAGGGGTGCTGCCAGCGGTCCCCACCTTGATGGGGGGAGAGGGGGAGCATGGTGCAGACGTGTGTATGAAGCAAGCAAGCTGCACGCTTCAGCTGTGTGCACTTTATGATGGCATGTGCGTATCTCATACTTCAGCGGAGATAAAAACTTAACTGGTGAATGCCACAGAGGAACAGTCCTTGTCTCTGCAAGAGCACAATCTTGGAGGGGGACGCAGGGGAGACCAGGCAGTGAGCTTCTCTGCCGCCTGACATTCTGTCCCCTGAGTTCAAACCCACCGTCTGCCTGTAAGGGTCCTCCCTCCCACCCTTCCGTTCCCTTTGGCTTTGCAACAATGCTTTTGGGAGTGGAAAGGCCCGTTTTTCATTTTAGCTGCTTTAGTGCAATGCACGACCCTCATACAGGCATCGGAGAGTGCAAACATCCCTGCACGCATGCACACACTCCTGTCATGCCCGAAATGCTGTCCCCAGGGTCCCTGCACTCCACTTCCTCCTCTGCTACTGTTGATTTAAAACAGCCGCTTGCCTGTCTGTGAGCCTGACCTCATCCATCCTTCACCTGCCTGGCAGGTGGAAGGAGCCGAGTGTGCTGGGGACGGACAGCAAACCAACAGAACAGTGCCGTGGTTCCCCTCAGCGGGTCAGGAAGAAAGCCGGGTGACCCGCAGGCAGAAGGGCAGCCGCCCAGGAGCAAGGGGAGCCCCCGTGCTCACTCCTGTGCTCGCCTATCCCCCAAGTGACCAGAAGGGGGAGCAAAAGGGACGTTTCCGTGGAAAATTTAAACCAGCCTCTTCTTTGAATGTTTTTAATTACCAAAGTAAGGTGAGCTTGCTGGAACGCCCCAGGCAAGGTCTGTGCCCTCCGTCCCGGGTAGGCCACGCCCCTAGCGTGTGCGTTTCACTCAAGTCTAATCTCATCCGTTTCTGGCATCCTGGACACTGCCTTTAGGATGCCAGGTGAGTCCTGTCACCTTCTTGACCCCAAACCAGGTGAAGGGGCAGGAGCACCGGAGGGGGGGGGGGCGTTTATTTATGCTGTTCAGCCTCCTCCTTTGTGTGAAGACCCCTCCTCAGGGTGGTCACTGCCATGGGGCCCTAGGCATGATCCCCCTGCAGCACAAACCTCATCCTCTTTGGCAGCCCCCCAAGAGAGGAGGGAGAGCTGAGCCCTTCTCCTCTGGCATCTCAGGAGAAGGGACCCAAGAGGGAGAGGGGCTGGGGGGTTCATCTGAGCCGACAGACGATGGGGCCCTGGAGGGAGGGAGCAGGTGCCGGTGGCCGGCCCAGGATTCCACAGCAAGAGTGGGAACACTTCCCAAGGAGGGGCGGCTGCATCAGACAATGGCATCCAGAGCCTGCCCTCCCCAGAGAGCCCCTAGTTTCTTGCTGGGGAGTAGCAGCCCTCCAGCCTGGAGGGACTGTCAGTCCAGCTGCCTCCCTCCACCCAGAAGTGCATTTCCGGGGGGGTGGGGACCCACTGAGTGGGGAGGGGTCAGTTCATCTGCCCACAGCAGAACTGGGCTGCCCGCTCGTCACAGAGGTGGCCACTTGCCCTCTCATCTCCTTCGTCTTGCCTTCTTTCCCACCTGGAAGACCCCAACAGCCTCCCAATAAGTCCCCTTTTGGTTAAGTTACTCAGAGTCACTTTCTGTGGGTTGGCTGTGACAACAGAATGATAACTAACACAGAAGAGCATTATGTACTAATCCCCATGCTCCCAATCCCAGCAAATGTGGGCTAGCAGCAAGAGGAATGAGACATGGTGCCTGCCAACCAGGGGACAGATGCTGTCACAGGTCATGTGCTGAGTCCTTGGGGTGCAGGATGAGGCACTGATTCCTGGAGACATGAGGCAGAGCCCCGGGGGTCCACCTGTGTTCACCCTGCCACCCCCTCGGGGATGTGTCCTGATGGAGGGGCCACATGACCGCCTCCCTCTCCGTTGCCACCTCAAACTGGACAAGTCACCTGGATTGAGACACTTCTCTGTGTGAGTTGGACAGTCCAGTCCCTCACTGGGGGGTCCCTGAGGGAGGACAGGGCGAAGGCCTGCCAGCTGGTGGGGCTGAGACAGCTGACTCTGCCGCCCCCCCGCCCCACCACCAGAGGTTTCATGACCCTCAGCTGACGAGTAAGAGCAACGCTGCAGACACTGGGGGTGGTTGGCCTCCTCTCCAGGTAAATCTCATGCAGGTCGTCCCAGAGTACAGGCTGTGCAGACGAAGGCTGCCGCATTGGGGGCCCATGGGCCAGTGAGTGGGTTCCTACAGGGGTTTTGCACCAGGCCCCTATGTGCCAGGGGCTGGCCACTTCTGTCTGCTCCAGCTTTGCCCAAAGGAAATAAGAAATGAAATCAAAATTGCTCTTTTGTTATCAACCCAAATAATAGCCGATACAGCTTTTAGTGCTGAGTGCTCTGATCCTCTCAGGGAGGGCATCACTCACATGTGCTCGCAGTTGGCTTTGGCTTATGCGAGGCAGGCTGTATGCTGGGTTTTATGCCAATCCATAAAACAGGACCCCAGGGGGCAGGAGGCACATTCCTGGAGAGACCTCATGCGGGGCATCAACTCCTGTTCCACCCACACGCCTCACACCTGCAAACCAGCCACAGCCCCAAAGGGTAAGAACCTGGAACACAGCTCTGCTGGGAGCGAGGCAGTTGGGCCTCCACTTGGAGGGTCCACTTTGAGAAGGGGCTGTTACCAGGATCCCCGGTCACAGGTTTTGTTACCTGTGCCTCTTTCGACGACGTCAGAACCACCGCTCCATTTTAAAGGCTCAGCAGTGGGACCGTCTTCCCACCATGGCCGCAGCTGCTGGGCCTCCGAGAGGGCACGCTTCTTCACCTGTTTCCCGAGTGCATGTGTTCATTTCACCTTATTAACTGTATTTTCAGATCTATGTTTTGTATTGTAAAGTGATCGAGGCGTTAAAATCCATCCCTGTGATTATGAGTTTGTCCTTGTTCTTGACACTCAAACATTTTGAATCGTGTCTTTGTTGGTCTGTAGCCTCAGAGCAAGAGGCCCGTGTGCTGAGACCGTCGTCATCGCACCTGCCATTTCTTAACGGCGACTTGGCTTTACTCTCTTTGCCTTGAATTCCTCCTTGATCCCCCAACCCCCCTCTGCCCTCCAGCAGAACAAAATAAAACCCATATATATAGAAAGGAGGCTGGAAAAAAACTCACCAGGACATCAGCAATAATTCTTTGAATTGAAAAGATGTAAGGATTTTCTTCTTCCATTTTCTGCAATTTCCAAAATTTCTATAGTGACCGTGTACTACCCTTTATCATGGAAAAGCAATACTTAACAAAATAAAATGGAGAAATTAGACTTTGTGTGGTGCTTATAAAAATGGTGCCGAGTACAAATCGGGTGCAGCTCTGCTCTCGGCCTGTCTGATGGCTGAGCTCCTCCAGTCTCCTGACAACCATACGAGATGGCTGCTTTTGCTGTGGCCAAAATAATTTTTTTTGTTTGCATTTAACTAATATATCTTTACTTTTTAGTTCCAGTTTTCCTGTGGCTGTTTCTACTCGCATTTGGGGTCTCTAATAAGCGACATGTAATACTTGAAAGGAGACATGCTCAGTCCCAGCCCAGCGACAGCGGCGGTGAGCCTCCGCTGTTCTGGTCCAGCCCTCGGCACGCTCCACGTAGCACAGCTCTGCAGAATGATTTTCCTGTAACATCACAAATGTTTTCTGTATTATTACTAAATGTTAGTAAACTCACTTTTTTCATATGTGCCCAATATTTCAATTAGGTAAATACACCTTAATTTAGTTAACCCAACTGGTCAAAGTGTCGATTATTTTTGTGTTTTCAGTATTCTGAAAAACACTGCGTAGAAAGCTTTTGTTTAGGATGCCACCTGAGCTCGCCTTCCAGAAGCCAGTCCTGGCCGTGGAGGCCGGCTCATGTGCCAGGTGCCGCACAGCTCTGGGAGGACCAGGCACGGGGCCCCCAGCCACGGCCTCTGCTGGGGGCAGGCAGGAGCCACCTCACCCGCCTCCAGGTCCCCAGTGCCCAGGACAGGAGGTGCCCATAGGAAGCTCAGAGGTTCCGAGGGCAGAAATGGGGCAGGGGGAGTAGAGGCCAGAGAGGCAGGGACAAGCCAGGCTGAGGGTCAGCAGGGAGCCAGGACAGTTGAAGTGGTGGCCTGTTCGGGTTTGTTTAAAAGCCCTGGTCTGGCAGCAGGCGCATCTGGATTCAGACACAGGTGGAGGCAAGGAGACCAGAGGAGGCTGTCGGGTCCAGGAGGAAAGTGAAGGTGGTTTGATCCAGGCAGAGTTGGGGTGACAGGGTAAGGGTCAAGGTGACAGCGGGGGTGTGTGCAGGGTAACTCCAGGACTCCGGCTCAGGTGACTGGGACAAATGTAAAACGCACAACACAGACAAATCGGGGCAGGTGTGGGCAAGGCTCATGAGTTTGTAGGATCTGACAGTTTAGGCCCCAGCACCTCAGAACCCTTGTTGTGTATACGGGGTCATCGTATTTACAGAGCTCTGCAAAGTGCCAGCCAGGAACTGGCCAAGGGAATGCCCTGGAGGTCAGCTGGGCTGGCGAGCTGGGGCACAGCACACGGCTGAGCCCTGTCTGCTCAGAGGCAGAACACCAGACCCTGGGCACAGGGAAGTCCCAGGCAAGGAGGACCCAGGACTGAGCCTTCGTGGGTCTGGAGCTCAGTTGTGCCTGGTAAGCAGTCGCTGGAGACGGGGAGGCAGGTAGGGCCCTTTCCCGCACCTGCCCAGCAGGAAAAGGGCCCTACCTAGAGGGAGCTGTTTCAGATGAAGGATGCCCACGCATGTCTAACAGCTGTCCTAAAGGGCCAGGTGGGAGGGAAAGCTGGCCAGGCCAGAAAAGTGGGGAGACAAGTTGGAGGGAGCTGCCGACCCCAACAGGGGCTGGGGGGCTGAGACATGGTTGGTACCCCCAAGATGGACAACGGTGGGCATGGGAATTCCCACCTCAGAGCAGGGTGAGCGTGGGTGGGGGGCAGGTCCCCACGGTGGGGCAGTCATGGGGTCTGAGAACCATGCCCCTGAGCCCAGATGCGGAGGGGGTGCACGTTTCAAACACACGCGTCCCAGGGTGCTCTTTACAACTTAAATTGGTCAGAAACTTTCCCTCTCAGACGGTCTGCTTGCCGTTCTGGTGTGTGGTTAACAAGCTGCTTTCCACTGGGCGACTGCTCTGGGCGCTAAAGGGCTGGGTCACTTATGGACTCAAGACTGGGACTGGATTTGTTTGGTGGCTGCCCTTACTTTGAGTCTGGGTGTGTAATTTTTATAGACAGAAGTTTCAAATTTTTATGTAATGAACTTGTCCATTCTCTGCTCGCTGTCACTTCGTAACTTCCACCTGTTTGTCATCCTGCTGTTGCCCTAGTCCCAGGTTCAGGGGGAGGGACCCCGGCCACCTTCAGGAGGGCACTGACCACCACTGCCCTCAGCCCCTGACCATGGGGGTTCATGGGAGGTGAGGGGCCAGGAAGCCCTTTGTCTGCAATCACCCAGGGCCATAGTGGAAAATGCTCGCCTCTTTTCTTCTGGAGCTCCGTGAATTTTTTAAATGCCAACTTTAATAAAGATCTAAGCAGATTGACCTGTGCCCTGTCCCTGTGCACACACACTCATGACACACACTTACAGCGTCTCCCCAGCCCGGTGCTCCAGTGAGAGTGGAAGGCAAATGCCTTGTGTGGCCGGCATCTTCTCTGGCTAATTAAGGCTGTTTGGGGAGAAGCCCCAGGGAGCCCCGGCATGAGTTCGGAGTGCACTGGTCAGCGGAACTGCTCGCGAACACATCAGCGGGGTCTTGGTGCCCACTGCCATGGCAGCACCTGGGCCCCTGGCTGCGTATCTGTGCCCCCAGAAACACACAGGGTCACACCAAGCAGAGAGTTTATTCAGGTGCTGGACTGCGGGGAGTTTGCAGTGGCAAAGCAGAGGCTGGTGTGGCAGGGCGCGGGGCGGGCCTCCTCCGAGCAAAGTCTGGGGCTTGTGGGGAGCTTCAGGAACCGCTAGTGTCCACAAGGCTCCTCTGGGGAACCCTCCCTGCTTCCCCCTGAGCTCCGTGTGGGGCGCTGTGGGGTCCCTCTCTGTCCCTGTGGCCAAGGATGGGGTGGCCCCTTGAGATTCACTATAAAAATTAAAATTCCTTTTAAATCACAGGGGAGGGGCAGGAAGGGGCCACCTGGAAGCCTGATGTCACCAGTTACCCAGAGCCGGGCCTTCCCCCACACCCCCTCCCAGCTCTGACCCCAAAATAAAGAGCAGAGGGCAGAGTTTGCAGGCACGGAGGGGTGGACAGACACAGAGAAGGGTCAGAGGGAAGCAGCCCTGCAGAGCAGGGGGGAGCCCTAGACAGCAGGTCCCACGTGCCCCCAATCCAGTCCTTGCCAAAGCCGCGTGGCCTGAGACACCCCAGCCCCAGCTGTGCCCGGAGTGGGAGCACAGTGGCGGCTACTCCAGGTAGATGTCCTCTGTGGGGCAGGCGTACTCCAGGTGCTCCTGGTAGTACTCCAGGAAGGCGCGGCTGCAGGAGAGAGCGGGGCCCCCGGCACTCAGGGCCTGCGTCCTTGTCCTCGTCCCTCCCACCCCTGTACTTGGCCTGCCCAGCACCCCCCAGCTGTCCTTTTCCGTATTCTCTGGCCTCAAGGCCCCATTCCCACCCCGACCCCACACCTGTGCAAAGTGTCTGTGTCCTTTCCACCCCCCGCTCCTGCCTCACGTTTCCAGCCACCATCTGGCTGCTCGCCAACCTGCCCTCTGGCTTCTGCCCAAAGTGTCCTTCCCACTCCTGTCCCCAGTGCCCCAACCTCACGCCCCAGCCATCTTCCCAGCCCCACTCACCCCTGGCCCTGCCTGCAGCTGCACCCCTCCCAGCCTAACCCCTTGAACCGCACTCACCCCACACTCTGGGCCACAGGCCGCATGGACTCCTGGGACACGAAGACGTGGCAGGCGAAGCGGCTGAGCAGGGGGTGTTTAGTGATGAATCCGAAATAGCTGCAGGGGAGTCGGGCGTAGGGCATCAGGGCCACACCTCAGCCCTGTGATCTGGAGCAGACGCAGGGACAGAGGGCTTGGGGAACAGTGGGGACAGATGTGTGGGTCCCACGACTTAAAGATTCAAAGGTGCCTTTTTGGGTCCAGTCCAAACACCACGCTAGGCCCCTATGAGGGGCTAGGTATGCTCCTTCGTCCAAGACAGGCTGTCCAGTGGCACCTCCCTCCCCGAGCCTGGACCACGGACCACAGACCACAGCAAGGCCCCTCCCCTGCCTTGTGTCTCAGCTGTCACACCTTGCTTGTGTCAGCTGACACCATGAGCCTGCTCAGCGGCATCTGTTTTCAGAGCTCTACTGCGGCCCCTGATCTGGGAAACCCTTTTTCTGCAGAAGAACCTGGCTCTGTCACTCGCCTGTAACTGCCTGACTCTGCTTCTGGTATGCCTTTCCCAAATCCGCCTTTCTCCTCATCCAAGACGCCGTGAAAGTGACTCTCCAGGCAGTCCCACATTGTGGGACTCAAGACCCCCCAGCAGTGACCAATGCGATCCACGGTGATCGCCTGGGGTTTTATGGTCCCTCCAGGTGGGAACCATTCACTGCCGGCACAACATGCTCGTGCTGTCTGTGGACATCAGAGCCTTGTCTCCATCGCCCCAGTCAAGTAATCACCTCCACAGTCACCACACTCAGATGCCGCTTACCAAGTGCCCAACCCTATCCTAAGGACCTCGTTAGTAACTCACAGAAGCCTCACAACAGCCAGGTGAGACGAGGCAATTAAGGCACAGAGGGGGTTGTTAATGTGCCCAAGGACACACAGCCAGTCTGTGGCAGCCTGTGATCTTAAAGGCCACCCTCCCACCTCATCCAACATTCCCGATCTTCCTACTTGACAATGAAACGCGGTACCAGCCACCCAGCTGTTTCCTTAGTGCCTCCTCCCCGTGAGGGACGGGATGCTCTGGAGTGACAAGTGGTCAGGGGTCCGGGCCAGCACAGCAGCATCTTGTCCCTCCCCCACCAACTTATTTTCACCTGGAACCACTCTGACCATCCTGCTCAAAGACCTGCACCTGGGTCACTGTCCAGCCTGCAGGCCTGAGCTTGTGGCGTCCAGTCCCCATCTTGAGAAATAAAGCTGTTCTGCTCCTGTCGGCAGTGCCACCGTCAGCCCATTGTCTGCATGGGCTGGGGCCACAGTGCAGGCCGGGCCTCGTGGTGCCAGAGCTGACTGCTATCTGACTGGGCCTGGGCACTCTATCCCAGCTCTCCATCCCTCAGTAGCATCTGAACAGTGGGTCCCGTCACACCAGCTCCGTCCTCACTGGTCAAGCAGCCAGCCTGAGCTCTGGCCTCCTGAGGGTCAACATGGCCCCCAGACAGCTTGTTCTCTGAACCACAAGTGTCCAAATCACACACACACTGGCCTCAACATGTTACCAGCCCCAGCACCGACAGCACTGTGTTCTTCCTGCATCCTGGAGGATCTACGTCCTCTCTGCAACCCCATCGCATCCTTTTGAGCCCCTTGATGGCCCTGTCTGTCTCTATGGTTACCTCCCCCTCTCTCCTTCCACCAGGACACTGGCAATCGGCGGGCAGGCGGCAGGCTGGGCAGGGTGCCTGGAGCCCCCACAGCTGCTGGGCACAATGCTGTCACTACCCCGCCCCGTTTGCTTCTGTCCCTTCTCACTTTGCCATTTCCCTCCTGGCCACAGTTATCTGCCTGCTCCCAACTGACACCTTCTCTCCAGATCTCTCTCCCACACTCCCGGTTCGTGGAGCAGAGGCCACTTAGATGTCACCTCATCTACAATTGAACGCTGCGTCTTCAGGCTGTCAGGACCTTCACTCCATGCTCCTTCTCTTGGTATATGGGTTTCTACCTGTCTATCATGCAGATGGCACACTATCCAGGCCAGCTCCTACCTCCAATCTACCTGCCTGTCCCACCTCCTAAATGCCTCCAGGACACGACACCTGGATGGCCTCAGCCGCTACCTGGGTCCATCCACTGTGCGCAGCAGCCAGAGCCAGCGTGTAAACCCGATTGTCACACACCAACCCCATCACCAATGGGATTAAGCTCCTTGGCACAGTCAGAGGGGACAGCTACCCCTAGTGTCCCTGCAGCCTCATCCCAGTGACTCCCCGAGACCCTCAGTTCTTCTCAACCACAGCGTGGGCAAAGCAGGCTTCCTGAAGAAAATCCACCCTGTCACCTACATGCCTTTTGAGGTGTGCAGACTGGATCCCAGAACCCCCGGTCTTGTAGGTGCTCACTGGAGTCCCATACAGACGTCTACCAGACCCCCACAGGTGCTTCTAGCACTCAGTTGTCTGTGTGTCTATCTGTCTTCCCCCAGGCCAGATAAGGGTCTGTGTGACGTGTCTCCTGAGCCCAGAGTAGGCACCACGTGGGTGTAGGTGGGTGCCCGCATGGTGGTAGGGACCCTCAGGCTGGTGGGGACCTCGGGATGGTGAGGACCCTCGGGGTGGTGGGGACTTCAGGGTGGTGGGGACCCTCAGGCTGGTGGGGACCTCAGGGTGGTGGGGACCCTCAGGCTGGTGGGGACCTCAGGGTGGTGGGGACCCTCAGGGTGGTGGGGAGACCCCAAGGGTGGTGGGGACCTCAGGCTGGTGAGGACCAGGAGGGTAAGGCTCTCACCAGCTGTTGCGAGGGTGGCAGCCGCAGAAGGAGATGTTTTTCATCTGGAAGAAGTGGCTGCAATGCTGGAACTAAAACAGAGGTGGGGATTAGACACAGGCTGCCGGCTACTCCGGCCACCCCTGCCCGATGTCCCCGAGTCGGACCCTCCCCAGATTCCCCTGTGCCTCCGGCCCCCACACCCCCACCTCGGGTCCACCACTTAGACTCAGCTTGACCCCCCGCAGAGAAATCTCAAGGTCACAGGAGGCAGGAGGACGGAGGTGGACGGTCAGTTTCCGGGCAGTGGCAATCTGGGGAAGAAGCCGGAGAAGAAGCGGGTCTCAGGGCCTACAGGGTCTTTCTCTCCCTTGGTGGGACATTTCAAGTAGTGTTTGAAGGCTCCTGGCACTGATTCTGGAACACGTGAGCCGGGGCCTGGCCATTCCTCAGTGTCAGACCTACTGATCACCCCATGCACTCAGCCTGCCTTGTTTTTCCCTCCAGTCCTCCAGCCAGGCCCGTGGCCTCCACCGCCCCCAACCTCCTCGCTGCCTGTCCCCATCAGCTGGTTCAGGGCTGTCCTGCTTCCTACTGAAGCACAGCACCAGCAGGTGGCTCCCGGGAAGGCTCTGTGAGGCTCGGTCTTGATTTTCAGACAAGAGGAGGATGGGTAAAGGGAAAGAGGGGCCCATGGGAAGGTGGAGCCCAAGGACCCCTGAGATGATGAGGGACAGCTTCGAGCTCTGCCCAGGCCCCTGAGTTGGGGTGGGGGTCTGCCCCCTGTGGAGGTCAG
Source organism: Hipposideros armiger (assembly GCF_001890085.2). Classification (NCBI taxonomy): domain Eukaryota; kingdom Metazoa; phylum Chordata; class Mammalia; order Chiroptera; family Hipposideridae; genus Hipposideros; species Hipposideros armiger. The sequence continues at coordinate 1,269,178 of NW_017731880.1, read as the reverse complement.
GAGTCCCCCCCTCCAGACTGACCTTCTGCATGGCTGCACAAAGGATGCCATTGCCCTGGTGACAGGGCACCTCCACGGAGCCCAGGAACTGCACGTCAAAACGCTCCACCCAGCAGGGCCCGCGCTTGCTCCCTGGAGGCACAAGGGGCTGTGTCAGGTGGGGGCACCTGGGGTGGCAGGGCGGCCCTGGACACGGGGCCTCACCCAGCAGGTCCTTGGTAGGGCCGGGCACCGCGTGTGCATAGAAGGCAGGGAAGACCCCACGCTCGCCGGTGCGCATGTTGAAGCCACGGGACCAGAGGTCGTCCCCCTCAGCCTCCACCAGCACCGGGTCGTCCACGTCCAGCTCCAGCTCATCAGGATGACGGGGGATGAACCTGAGGTCACGGCACAGGTGGGAGGTCAGGGGCCACGCAGGACCGGCTGGGCTGTGTCCCCCATCGTCCCATAGTGTCTACACTGAGGCTGGGGTCTCTGACAATGAGGGGCAGACTGTACCTGAAGACGGCCCGGTGGGTCTGCTCCCGCTCCTCCCCGTTGACCAGGCAGGAGAAAAGGCCAAAGGACTCAGTACCTGAGACAGATGGGGGGACAGAGACTCAGAGGGGCAGGAAAGTGCTGGAAGGCCTGGCCAAGCCCCCTCCCCTCCAGTGTGCGGTGGGTTGTCCTGAGTCAGGGAGGGAGACACAGCAGCCCCCAACCCCTGACAGCCTGCTGGGTGTGTGAGGAAAGCCCCCGGCCTTTTCCTGGGTATAATAGGGCAGTGCCCAGCCCTGGCCACCCCCGGACCCTTAGGCTGCCCTGGGTACTCTGGGGACTCAGTGGGAGGTGGGGCCACCCCCTCCCCCAACCTCCCACTCACTGGAGGACCGAGATGTGCTGTTGACAAAGACGTTGAGGAACTTCTTGGAGAAAGTGAGGTCGGGGCTGTCCGGGGAGGCGCCCTCCAGGCCCTGACCGCCACCCAGCAGCGCAGCCCCCGCCTCGTCCTCGCTGGCCTCGCCACCACTGTCCTCCTCGCTGCCATCGCCCAGGCCGGCGCAGCGCCGCAGGCTCACCAGCTCCAGCTGCGTGTGCTCGTCCACCACCAGCGTGTACTTGACGGCGTCGTACACCAGGGAGGCGTCCAGCGACGCCGCCGGGCCCGAGCCCCTGCCCCCCGGGATGCCCGCCTTGTCCTCAGCATCCTCCTCGTCTTCGTCGTCTTCATCTTCGTCCTCCTCCTCAGAGCAGGCGGCGGAACAGGCGCGGCCAGGACGGGCGGCGCGGCCCGGGGCGGCCCACAGCGGCGTGATGGTGTCGCGAGTGGGGTTGCTGAGGAAGAGGCAGGGCCCGGGCTGTGCGGGGCCCGGCCGGGGCGCGGGGGGCGCAGGGGGTGGCGACCCGCACAGCGTCTCCATGTCCACTAGCTCCACGCCGCCCGGGCCCGCTGGCTCAGGGCCTCCACCGGCCGGGGACACGGGCTCCCCAGAAGGACGCTGCGAGGGAGACAGACACTGGCCGGGGCAGCGGATGGGCGAGGAGCCCTCGGAGATCATGCGGCTGACGAGGTTGCTGAGCAGCCAGGGCGAGTCGGCGTCCTCGCTCAGGTCCGGCTCCGACTCCGAGCCCGACTCGTACTCACTGTTGGTGTCGTCGGGGCCCACGGGCAGGAAGGCAGGGCGGCGCGGCGGCTCGCAGGCGGGCTCCGGCTCCGGCTCCGGCTCCGAGGCCGGCGACGAGGCCTCCTCGATGGAGTTGGTGAGGTGCGAGGAGCGGCCGCTGCTGCTGCTCAGCTCCAGCTCCGTCTCTGAGATGGACGAAATCATGCGCCCCAGGCGCGCGGCCCCCACGTCCTCCGAGTCTGAGCCCGGCGACGACAGCTCCTGGCTGCTGCGCCGGCCCCCGCGGCCCCTGCTGGAGCCGCTCCCCAGGTCGGCTTCGATGCCTGGGTCAGAGGAGGGCGAGGCCCCACCAGGCACCGGGGGCCCTGCAGGCCGGTTCCCTTCGCAGTCGCAGCCTCGGCCCACAGGCGACTGTGCCCTGCCCGGGCCGCCATCCGCAGGCAGGAAGGGGGCGGGGGGCTCTGCAGAGCAGGGAGGGGGGTGCATCAGCAAGCCCATCCTCCTTCCTCCTACCCCCCTCAATGCCTGTGCCCCCATTACCGGCTTACCTCTGAGGGGCTCCTGGTGGGGTGAGCACAGCACCGTCTCCTGCCAGGAGGCTGGAGGCTCTGGGGCAAAGCCTCCATTATTGTTCAGGGAGTCCTGCCGGGACGGGCAAGAGAGCTGCGCTAAGGAAGCGCTCCAGTTCTCAGGCCAGAGCCACAGGCTGCCGTGCGTTTGGGTGCTCACCTGGGCTCCCAGTGCAGTCAGGTGGAGCGTGGTGGGCCGGGGCTTGTGGGGCTCCAGGGAGGGGGAGGGGATCAGGGGCTCCAGGGACTGAGAGCAGGGGCCTCCGCCCCCCTCGCCCTGCCCACCCCCCTCCTCTTCCTCCTCCTCCTCCTCGTCCTCTTCATTGTCATCGATCATCTCAAACTCTTGGAGGTCATCCTGGAAGGAGCAGATGGGATGCAGCTGCTCCGAGCGCCCCAGGGAGAGGCCGTCCTACAAGAAAGTGGGGACAGGGCAGAGCTGGGTGAGAGTGTGGCAGTGACTTGGAGTCCCAGGTGTCAGGAGAGGGAAAGGCAGGGAGCCATAGTCAAGGGAGGGAAACCTCCAGGTCACTCTGCTCCCCATCAGAGCTGTTTGGGGTTTTTTTTTGTTTTTTAAATCTACTTAAGATACATAAGGATCACTCCAGTTCTTGGTAAGAGCCCAAACTCCTAAGCCTGGGTGACAGAGATTCTCAGAGTGGCCCCAACCCAGCTGCCAGCCTCACCTCACCCCTAAACCCCATCACATTTGACACCAGCACTCTTTCTTTCAGTTTAACGCAACTCACAACCCCTGGACAGTGTTTGGTCTGTTTCCCCCACCAAGCTGCGAGCCCTGCCAGGGCAGAGCGTCCGTCCATACCGAGCACTGGTGTGCCCACCCTAGAACAAGACCTTCCAGTGGCAGACGCTTAGTAAATATCGCACGATGAATGAAGGAAGAGACAGCAGGCACCAGATTCACCAAGCTTGCACAACCTCAGGGCCTCCCACACAGTTAATCCCCTCAGGGCAATTCCTCTCCTCCGTTCCCTCCCACCTTGCTTGCTCCTCTGCCCAGCTCCTACTCGTCCTCCCTAAGGGCAGGTCGTGTGCCTTTCCCACTGGAAAGTTTCCCTGATGGCCCGCTCAGCTGGGCTCCCTTCCCCCTCATTGCACCTGTGTCCTCGGTTGAAATCCAGCCCTAGACACTCAGGCAGCCATTGCCTCTTACATGTCTTTCTCCCCTACTAGGGCTATAAGCTCCTGAGAACAGGGGCCACCTGTCCTGTTCTCCTCCCAAGCACCTGGAAGCCCCTGGCACTTGCCACGTGGCAATTGCTCAGAAGTGTTCTTGAATGAATGGGAACAGAAACATGGAGAGACAGAGGAGGAGAAGCAGAGATGGGGCAGAAAAGGTTTCAGGGGTGGAGACATGAGGCAGAGCGATGCAAGTGGAGACAGGGCTGGGAAGGAGACGAGGTGACATGAAAACTGGAAGGGGTTACATCTTTCTGGGAAGTGATCTGAGGACAGAGGGCACCCAAAGCATAGGCACACCTCTGCTCCCCCAAGCTAGCCTACTAATGGGGGTCAAGCAAGACTGCTGGGGAAAGCCCTCAGTGGAGGGCCTACAGTCTATTAGGAACAGAGAGGTTTGCTATCCAGGAAGACCCCAGGCCAAGAGGCCATGGGGGAGGGGGCAACCAGAGGGTTTCTTGTTTCAAGGCTGAGCTCAGATCCACCCTAAAGCCCCAAGTGAATGCTAAACAGAGCCTGTGAGAGGGCTCTGTGCCCCAAGCCCTCCCCACCTTCTCGCAGTGGTCCGAGTCATAGCTGAGGCCCAGGCCACAGTCGTCGGTGATCTCAGACAGGTCTTCATCATCAAATTCTTCCAGACTTATGTCCTGGGGAGGCCTGGAGAGGAGACCAGGTCAGAGAGCAAGGACAGGGCTCCAGAGAGAGCCAGCAACCTTGGATGCCCTGCCTGGGAGCTGGTCTTAGGAGGGGCAAAGGGAGATCCAGCTACTAGGCCCCATGGTCTCCACAGCCTCCAACCCAAGACCTGCATCCTGCCATCATTGTGAACCCAAAGCTCTTTCTCCAGTGGATTCCCCCCCAAATTGGAGTTATGAACAGCCAGAGGGGTTGCTTGTCCCCTCAACCCTCCTCCCAGTCCTCCTCTGGCAAAGCCAGCAAGCAGCCTCTTTTGCCTCCATGCTACCTCCAGGCCCCTCTGGGTCACAGCCTCAGCCTCAGGGGAGTCAGGCTGAGCAGAGCAGGGGGGAGGGGGAGCTGAAGCTGCAGCAGCGGGGGAGGGGGGAGTCGAGCCTGTTCTGGGAGCAGTCTGGCCACTTTGTCTCCCCTCTCCAGCTAAGGCAGGCCTACACCCAGAGGTGCAGCCCTGTCCCCACCACAGTCCCTTCCCCCAGGGTTCCAGGTTGACTCCAAGTCTCCCTCCCTGAGCCCTACAGGCCAGGCCTCCACGGAGGAGAGGCCCAACAAGGCCAAAAGGACACTGCCAAGCACAGGGCGTGTGCTCAACGTCCTGCCCCGGCAGGGGGCCCTCCGAGGCTAGGCCCAGGACCTCCACCCTTGAAGGGTCAGCTTGCTCAAGCTGGGTGCGGCACTAGATCCCAGCGGGAAATGGGGGGAGGGGGCTATCACTGGGGCTGGAGGAGAATAAGGAAACGACAAAAACGGAGAGGCCCTGAACAGAGAGGTGGGGGATGGGGAGCAGGCGTCAGAGGCCTCAGGACCAGGGAGATGCCTGGGGCTTGGGCCCCCAAAAGCGATGGGGGTGGGGCGGCAAGGCGGGTTGGAGGAGTCTGGAGACCGGGTCAGGTTGGGGGCTGCAGGAAGGGAAGGGCCTGCCAGCCGGGGGTGCCCAGCGCGTACCTGCAGCCCGGCGGCGACAGCGAGTGGAAGGTGGAGAGAGAAAACATCTCCGCGCGGTCCGCCATCTTCTCCGGGGAGAGGCCGCCGGCTCGGCGGGGGAGGGGCAGAGCCTCGGCCCCGCGTCCGCGTCCGCCGTCGCCCCCCCCTCGGTCCCCGGCCCTCCCCAGTTCACCTCGTGACACGCCCTGCGACACCCCGCCCGCCGACACACCTCGACACCCTGCAGGACACCGCGGCAGCGAGCGGGACGCCGCAGGGGGAGGGGAGGAGGGGAGGCGGATCCGGGAGGGATGGGACAGGGGAGGGGACAGGGGAGGGGACAGGGGAGGGAGCGGGGCCTGCGGGGAAGCTGGTTGGAGGAGAGAAGATGGTTTGACTGAGAGGCTCCGGTTGGGGCAGGATCGGGTGCGTGGTTTGGTTTGGGGGGGCAGGTGAAAAGCGGATAGGCGCGGGTGGGGGATCAGGTTCGTGTACAAGAGGGTTTGCGGGTGAGGACAGATAAGAGTGACAGCCTCAACGAGGAACCTGCGGTGGGGAAGTGGGAGGAAGGCAGCGGCCTGGGTTCGCAGACCTCTGGTTAACTGGGGTTTTGGGGGGAGGGGCTTGTGGAGGGGTGGGTGCGGCCCAAGGAGCTGCACTGACGTTACAAGGAATCAGAAGGCTTAGGGTCTCAAGCCTCGGTTCGGGGTGACTCAGGCCGAGTCTGGGCAGTGCGTGGAAAGAGGCTGGAGCTGTCCGCCTTTGGGTGCTGACCGGGGCTGGAGGAGCTGTCCGCCTTTGGGTGCTGACCGTTGGGGGAGCTGTCCGCCTTTGGGTGCTGACCTGGGCTGGAGGAGCTGTCCGCCTTTGGGTGCTGACCGGGGCTACAGGAGCTGTCCGCCTTTGAGTGCTGACTAGGGGAGCTGTCTGCCTTTGGGTGCTGACCTGGGCTGGAGGAGCTGTCCGCCTTTGGGTGCTGACCGGGACTAGGGGAGCTGTCTGCCTTTTGGTGCTGACCTGGGCTGGAGGAGCTGTCCCACAAAAGGTGCTGACTAGGGCTGGATATGGAGTGGGCCATAAAGATGGGCTAAAACTGAACTTTCAGCACACAGTACAGACTACACAGGCTAAAGAGAGGTATTGATAGGCACTGGGTGAAGTCCTAACCCTTAGGCTGTTCAGTTAATTGGGAATACTTTCTTGAGCTCTAACTATGTGACTGGCACTGTTTAGGGTATGAGCTGTGTGGGGTAGTGATGGCTGAAGTTGAGCTCAAGAGTCAGATTCTGTCAGAATCAGCTGCCTTGGGGGGCAAAGGCAGGTCTTGGCTATGAGGACAATAGATAAAGATAGGTTGGAGGGACAGGTTAGGGAGAATTTACGGAGATTTGGATAAAGCAGGAGGCTGGGGTTTCAACAAGAATGCAATGAAATTATCCTTTTTTCACCTGATGGAATTTATGTGCCCTGTCATTTGTTTGTAAATCATTTCTGTGGAAAATAATTTCTGAGGGAAGGTGGAGGGACTTGAACGATTAATGCCTGGAAGCCACAAGGTTGCAGAGCTCATGTACGCTGGGAAGAGCAGCATCATTCTTTTGGGTGGCAATCATTCCACTCCAGAGAGAAGGCCTACAGCCAGGGGCAGATCATGCCCTGTTTTGTGCCCTAACCACAATCTACATTTTATCTCAATTACAATGTTTTCCTACAAATGGCATTTATTAGTTTTCATTTAATCCCTAATGAATGAGAACTGCAGGAGAGCAGAGACACTATTTTATCTGTCTTTGAACCTCCAAGCTCCAACCACAGTACCTGGAACAAAGTAGGTGCTCAGCAAATATGCAAATAAATGAATGGGAGGATTTAAGGGCTCTTACAGGTCGAGGGCACTAAGTCCTTGCCAATTTTAGGAGCACAAATAATATTCTGAATACTTGAGATTCATGGAGTCTGGACATATTAACCACCCCCTAACTATCCCACACAAAACTCCAGATGTCTTCCCAGAATTCAGAATTTTGGCCCCAACTTCCCAGATTTTCTTTTGATCTTGAATCTTGTCATCAAACCGGTTAACTTGGACATCCACATAAATGACCCATCCAACACCCTGGTCAGTCTGTTCCTTAACTTCTGATCAGCCAACAGTCTTTGACTCTCAACTCTAGTGACCTCTCCCATAAAGAGTCTCAGGATTTTCCTCCCCCTGGAACTGCACCAACCTTGAAGCCTTATATTCCGAAATCCCATCTCAGATCAGTCATTCCAGAACCCTCCTGAAGCCTCTCCTTCCTTCTCTCCTCTTATCAGATGATTTGCCCCCAGATTCCAGGAATATAAAGGTTATGAAGTGGGGGCTTCCACCTCCCATTTTATCTGTGAAGTCTTCCATCTGTCCCAGAGCACAGATAAGTCACAGTTTTAGGGTCTGAAAAACTGTGGTACCAATCTTCATCTTCCCATCAGTTTTCTGAACAGGGGCAAGTTATTCAATCCTATGGACCTCAGTTTCTTCATCTGTGCACTGATACTATGAGGATCATATGGAATAGCATGTAAAAAGCCCAGGCACGAGCCCTGCTTCTCATTTATGATCATTTGATGTCCCTCGTCCCCCTGCTCCTCACACTGGGGCCCACCTCAGCACTCTGCTTCTTCCAGCTCAGGGACACATTGATAATAAGGCAAACTCTCTTTCCTGCAGGGTCTATGCTTCTTATATCTTGCACATTTCATCAAAGTTACATGTGAGCCTCATGTGAGCTTCACAGCATCCTTCTATGGATAAAGGAAGTACGGTCAACACAGAACTGGCCGAGCCCACCTTGACGTCCTTTCTTCCTCCAGCTTGTGGTTCCCATGTATTCTGGTTTCCCTTCTGCCTTCCTGATCACCCACGGTCAGTGTCCTTCCTGACTCTGTTTCCTTCACTTAAATGACAAATCAAGATGTTTTGACTCTACCATTTTAATACTTTGGTTTGCGCTATGGTCCACTAATGCTATGGACAGTTAGTACAAAATACAAAACTGACTGGACCTATGTGGGAAAATTGGAATAGCAACACAGTTTCAGCAATCCTGACCACAGACAAATCCTAAAATGTCAGAGGACATTTTCTGACAATTTTCTCATAGATTAGAAGTTAAATAAATGCAAACTACCTGTCTTTTATTCTACTCATATAGCAATCACAAACACAAAATAAAAATGCCAACAGATAAAACTGTCAACAGAACTATATAATAAAAATGAAAAACTTAAGAGCTATACCTTGTTAGGAATGTTGTCGTAACCACTTCACACCTCCTGAATCTTGATTTGAAGCATCAAATTCTCTGATCAGCACCTCTTATTTCTCTTATTTTCTTATTCTATTACCATGACACCCACAATTCTTTGACTCCATAAGAAACTTGTTCTGGTTACTATTGCTGTGTAGCTAATTACTGCCAAATTTGGTCAAATAAAACAACTATTTTACTCTGCTTACAGTTTTGGGGCCATAAATTCAGGAAGAACTCCAATGGGAAGTTCTTGTCTGGGGTTTCACCTGTGGTTTGGTTGCAGTCAGAGGTCAGCTGTGCTGGATATCCAAGATGACTCACTCACAAGGTTAGCAGTTGATACTGTTGACTGGGAAAGCCACTGGGGCTATCAACCAGCACCAACACTGGGCCACTTCAACATGGTGGTCTCAGGGTAGTTGGACTTCGTACATGATGGTTGGCTTCACCCAGAGTGAGTGTCCTAGGAGGACCAGCTAGAAGCTCCATAGCCTTTCTGATCTAGCCTTGGAAGTCATATGGCATCACTTCTGCCATACCTATTGCTCAAAGCTGTCACATGCCCACCCAGATTCAAGAGAGAGGTTACAGATGCCACCTCCCAATGGGAGGCATGTCAGAGAATTCGGGATCCATGTTATAAAGCCACCGCAGATCTCCAGTCCATCGATCCCCTCACTCTTTTTATTGTCCATTCAAGTCCCTCTCTTGAGACTAACCCTCTATCTGGCACCAGCAAATTCTCCTCTTCTGGATCATTTCCATCAGCAAACAAACATAATCTAGTTTAAAATAAATGGTATTTATTTTATTCTTATTCTGTGTTTGTTTAAGGACTCCAAAGTCATGGGGTTTACATTATGTTGTGCATTAAAAGAAAGGATAATAAAAAAAAGGTCCTTCTGGTTTAAGAAAACAATCTCACAAATAGTTATACCTTTCAGAAAACAGACTTCTACCAATGAGGGAAACTATTATAACAATGAATTGGAATTGAAGTTTCTTTGGAGGGATTGTTATACTATTAGGAAATTGCAACAATGTCTGAGACCTAAATGTCTTTAAAGGCTCCTTCATATAAGGTACACACCCAAAGATAGTTCTATAATAGTTGAATACAGAACAAAATTGACATTTTCACTTAAGTCTTTGCACTGGACCAGTGTCATAGTCCCAAATAGGACTGCACTGGGGCCTTGACAAAAATTTGCTCTCTGACATATGAATCCTAGAGACTTTTCTGTTTACCATGACAAGCGCAAAAGGAACACTCCAGCAAATACCAGGCTGGAGGATGTTTGGCGAGAATGTCTTCTCAAGTTCCCCTAGTTCCTCCCAGGGATGCACTGAAGTTGGTGGCCATGGTGCTCTGCCGGACCAGGGAGAGGTCCTGACACAATGTGGAAGGCCCCGAGGGGAGATTTACCAGGATTCTTACACCACACACTTGTTGCCCTGGAATTCTAGTATAATTATCTTACTCAGTTAACAAAACTACCTTTATCAAGCTATGTCCCCTGGACCTAACATCTGGGTTCCAGGTACAATCTTGTTACATAGACCACAGGTTAGATAATAATGACCAGGCAGCTGGCAGGATGGCACGTCTTCCCTTCCCTGCCTCACTTTCTCACCTGCTCACCTGTATTTCCTGCACCTCTAAATAAATTACTTGCACTTGAATCCTTGTCTCAGCCACAACTTCTCAAAGAATCCAATCTCAGGCACCCTCGTAATTATGACACCCACATTAAACTTAACAAATCCTAAAGTTAATCACTATCCCTACCCTCTTCCTAAAAAATATAGGACCCTAGAAGACTTTAACTCTATTTACTCTAGTCCCAATTTAAATTCTATTATTTATTTTTTTTCTTTTGAAGACCAACAAGGAATTGTTAGTTTTGCTTTAAACAGCCAATATTTACTCAGTTTGACCTAAATGCTCACCTCTGTGTTCTTCATTCTTTCTTGCACCTCAGACCTTTCTATGATACCCCTTTCCTTTTGCCTGAAGTTCTTGAAAATTTTATTTGAGAGCTGTGGGTGGTAAACTCCCAATTTGTCTATAAATGTCTTTATTTTTCCCTGACTCCTGAAAGACAGTTTTATTGGATATGGAATTCTAGGTCAAGTAGTCAGTTCCCACCATCTCACAGGCATCATTCCTCTGAGCTGCCTGTTGCTATGAGAAGTCACCTTCAGTCTGCTGCTCCCTCGAAGGTCATTGCCCTGCACTCTTCAGCTGCATTTAGAACTTCTTTGTCTTTGGTGTTTTGGCGTCCCAGTGCAGTGTATCTAGGAGTGGATTTATTTTTATACCTGAAGCTCACTGAGATTCTCAACTGTACAGATTTCTCTTTCAGCATTTTAGAAATTTCATAGTGATGATCTCTTCAAGGATTGCCTCTGCTCTGTTCCATCTGTTTGCCTTCTGGGACTCCAATTAGCCTCACATTGGACCTTCTCACTCTAGCTGCCATTTCTCTCAACCTCTCTGTCATTGTTTCCCATCACTACGTCTTTCCAGGCAATCTTCGGGATAACTTATTCACATTTATTTTTTAGTTCACTAATTCTTTCAGTTGTTTAAAATCTGTTGTTAGGGCTGTGTACTGAGTTTTAAATTTAGTTGAAATTAAAATTCAACTAAATTAAAACTTTCACTTCAGACTTCCATTGGGAACTTCTTTTCAAACTGCTTGATTGTTCTTTGTAAGTTCTTAGTTTCTACACATATTTTCAACCTTGCCTTTTACTACTTTAATTATATTGAATATAGGCATTTTATAATGTTTGATAATTCCACTATCTAAAATGTGCTGTGGGGTTACTGCTGGCTTACTCTCATGTTTCCTCATTATCTTGCTGCTTAATTACTTTTTTTAACTTAGAGATGCTTGTTAGCCTCAGGCTTGTATTTATGGGAAACTTTGAGGCCTGGGAAGATGGTGGATACCTTCAGAAAGAACTTGTGTTTGCTTCAGCGGGTCACCTGTAGGCATTACCAACCTGAGATCACTCTATATTCAATGTCTCACTGAAGGTTTCTTGGACCATCTTCTGGTTCTAAATTTTCAACTTCTCTCTCTCTCTCTCTCTCTCTCTCTCTCTCTCTCTCTCTCTCTCTCTCTCTTCACTTTGCCCCCAAATTTGAAACAATTTTCTTTGTAGTCCCCAAAGGATAGAGTACATCTCTAATTCACTCCTACATTGAGCATTTAACCCTTTTAATTTCAAGCTTTGTAGAGTCTCTCACTAGACTCTCCTCCTTGAGCAGGCTCTGTGACTTGTCTCTGTTCTCTACATCACAAAGGCCATGTATTCATTGCCTAGGGCTTCCACTAAAAAGTACCACTAACTTGGTGGCTTAAGACAACAGGAATCTATTCTCTCAGTTTTGGAACCTAGAAGCCCCAAATCAAGGTCTCAGCAGGGCCACGGTCTCCCCGAGGGCTCAGGAGGGGCTCCTCCCCTGCTTCTCCCTAGCCTTTAGTGGTTGCTGGCAAACCTTGGCTTATAGGTGCATCATTACAATTTCTGCCTCCATTGTCACATGACATTCTTCCTTACGCTTCTGGGTCTCTATCCAAATTTCCCTCTTCTTTTAAGGATGCCAGTCATTTATTGGGGTCCACTTTTATGGCGTAATCTGAACTAATTTCGTCTGTAAATGCCCTATTTCTAAATAAGGTCACATTCTGAGGTTCTGGGTGAGTATGAATTGGGTGATGCCATTCAACCCAGTATAGGCTATAAAACCCTAAGTCCAAGTTCTCTTAGTTCACCAAATGCCTCTGATCATAAGCACACGGAGTGCTCCATTTGCCCCTCAGGGTTCCTATCTTATTTAGTCCCTTATTTTCTTACTAGATCATCAATGATTTTAGAAAACATTTTTTTAGAAAATAGTTTATCCTGGATTTGAACTGTTTTCAGCAGGAAGTTCTATGTAGAAATCCAGCTTGCTATATTACATTTCCATTCACTTTATGAAGCTACAACATGATAAGACTAGCTCAAGGAAATTAAAGAATTATGTGTCAATTTCCCTTATAAGCATGTATACAAAACCCCAACAAAACATTAGCCAATGAAATCCAACAGTTTATTTTTGTAAATACATTCTGATCACATGGAGTTTAACCCAGAAATCCAAGCATGGCTCAACATCCCACTTTCACTTTCAATGGTAATCCAACACATTCATGGACTAAGGGACAAAAATTGCATGGTCATCTCCATAGATTTGAATTTTATAATATCCAACAATTATGAGTTTTTAAAATGGCTTCTAGTTATTATGGAGTAACAACTGTTGGACTTGCCTTCCACTAAAAGGTGGGGGGACAAAAAACTGAACAAAATAAAGGCATCAACTGTTTTCAGACACTGAACAAAGGACAGCACAGGACTGTGGTCCCTGAGAGAAAGGAAACAAATGACACAAAGCCTACAATTACCCTGGTTTTCCATGTGGGGGCATTTCCCAACTGCAGTACAGGGATGAGGGTCCAGTCAGAGTGTGGCAGTCTTAGAAGACAGAAGTCAGAGTTGGGAGAGGCCCAGGTACTTGGAATTTTCAGATACAAGTACTAGAGAGAAGGGATCTACTCAGAGAAAGAGTTTCAGAAATCTACAATAGGATCCCCCTAAGTTTTGGTAAACACTAAGTTGTGTTTGTATAGAATAAAATTCTATAAGGCTGGATAAACTATTGGGGAACTGTAAGCTGGAAATTCCCAGAGCTCATGTAGGACTGGGAGATATTCGAGATCCAATAGCTAAGTGGTGAGACCATCCAGGACACCTGGCACGTTCAGTGGGGCTAAACTAGCCCCAGAGTAAAAGCCACTTTAGACTGACGCTAAAAAAGGTTTAAAACAATCCTAAAAAGAATCAAGATGATCCACAAGAAACTTAACCGACGGCCAAAAACAACTTCAGTGCTCTTTAAAGGAGGATAATGAAATCCAGGCATTCATGTCCTGCATCCAATAATAATAATACAAATCCTAGACCTGCAATGAAGCAGGAGCAACCTGGAGGAAAGAAAACCAGTCAAAGCAGACTTAGGCAGGACAGAAATGATGGAATTAACAGATATGGACTTTAGAACAGCTATCATAAATATACTCATGGATTTAAAGAAAACATGAACATAGTGAGCAAGAAATGGAAGACGTAAAAATAAAGAACTGAATGGAACATTGAGACATAAAAAATGCAGTATATGAAATGAAAAATTTACCAGATGAGATTACCGGATTAAACACCATGGAAGAAAAGATCAGTAAACACGAAAACAGAGTAATAGAAACTATCAAAACTGAAAAGGGAAAAAAAGAGACTGAAAAAAAATTACAAAGCCTCATTGACCTTTGAAAAAATATCAAGCAATCTAAAAACTGTATAACTGGAGACACAAAGGGTAAGCAAAAAAAGTATTTCATGAAATTATGGCAGAAATTTTTCCAATTTTTTTTAAAACTATAAATCCACAGGTCCAAAATACTCAACAAGTCCCAAGCAGGATAAACACAAAATAAACCACTTCAAAGCACATAATAATTAAATTGTTGAAATTAGTCATAACAAAAATATTAAGAACAGCCAGGGGGAAAAATACACATGCAAATCAGGAAACAAAGATAATAATTTTTTGTTGATTTTTCATCGGAAACAATGCAAACCATAATAAATGGAATGGCATCACTAAGCTGCTGAAAGAAAAAAAATGTCACCCTGTTATTCCATATGTGGTAAAAATGTGAAAGTGAAATAAACAGTTTCAGACAAAAATCTGAGAATTTTTCAGTACCGTATTGCAACACAAGAAATATTACAGTAAGTTCCTCAGAATGAAAGAACACAGCTGAGGACAACCTGGGCCTACATAGAGGAATAAAGAGGACTGAGGTCATTCTAAATGTCTTTCACTCATGTTTGAATTTCTTTAAAATATAATTGGCTATATAAAGTTTAAATATCAGCAATGTATTATAGAGTTTAAAATACGTGTAAGTAAAAACATATAACAACGGCACAAAGGATGGGAGGGATAAATGGAAATACACAGTTGTAAGGTTCTTATATGTGAGACAGTATATTATTTGAGTGGTCAATGATAAGCTAAAAAGGCATACTATAAACCCTAGAGAAAACACTTTAAACTCACAGAGATATAGGTAATTAGCTAAGAATGGAGATAAAATGGAATACTAAAACATATTTGATTAATATAAAAGAAAGCAAAAAGAGGGGAAATAAAACAAAGGTAAAGATGGGACAAATATAAAACAAATAGCAAGAATTCCCAATTAAAAGTCTTCCCATAAAGAAAACTCCAGACCCAGATTGCTTCACTGGTGAATTCTAACAAACATCTAAGGAAGAAATAATACCATAAAACATTTCAGAAAATAGGAGGGAATCCTTCTCATGTTATTAATCTAGAATTAGTAATTGTGGAAATTTTGGAAACAACTGTGCTGCCAAAAAAAACTACAATTGTAGTTTGCCAAAGCCGGTGACCGTTTGATTCCTAAAGTGAATCCCTATGAAAGCCAGGCAGCACTGACCCCTCCAGGAGGGGGGTGCTCCTCAGTGTCCTGCGCAGTTAGGACACAGAGCGTGACAGACAAAACATCCCCGAGGACAAAGCCAGGGGCTGTCAAAACAAGGAACTTTCTGCCCCGCCAGGGAAGGGGTCTTCGCTGTTCATCTCAATAAGATTGGGAGATTGCCACAGACCAGAGGCTATTATGCGTGTTGGTGTTGCCTTCTTGGTATTCATCCTGTTCTTACTCTCTACACATAATATTTTTCTGTCTATAATCGCTGAATTCATAAACTATTGCATATTATGTTGGTGGGACAAGTAACGTATCTTTTCATTTTTAAATCACTGGGCCACAAGGATTCACACATGGAACTTCTGGAACAAACTGCATAGAACTCAAAGGACCTAAATTTTGAGCTGCATGGTTTACAAATGATCTCCCTTAAGGATAAGGTGAGAGTGCTCCACAGACAGGGAAAAGAGAGTGCACGGAGATATGAATTGTCAAAGGAGTGGGCTTTGGCAGACTGCTAGTAGTCTCCCAATAGCTACCCTCCCATCCCCCATAATCTGAGAGTCCCCGAGTTTTACTCAGCCATTTAGCCCTCTAACATAAACACATTCTTCAGTCTTCTGTGCAGCTAGTGATATGTGGCAGCTGCCAGGTACACCTTCCCTTAAGAGACTGCAGGCACAAGGCATTCCCTCTTCTTAGTCAGCGCATCCTTAGCCCTGCCGGCTAAAAACAGGACATGCTTGTTGGAGCAGCCATCATGAAGTAGCCTTTGGAATGGAGGCCCTAAAGGCAGAACAAGATGAAGGACAGCCCGGGTCCTTGAAGACTCCACGTACCACAGCCTCCATTCAAGCCCTGGGCTGCTCCTCTAAATTCTTACATGAGACAAATAAACGTACCTCGTGTCCCCTGCATCAGGATGCACAGTGGCTCACTGCACACCACCAGGGGCCCCCCTTGTTCAAACACACAGCCTCACGAACCCCTTTTGCTTAAAAGTCAGTTATTCTTGCTTGGTCTTAGGGATCGTGGCAAATAGTATCCGAATTGCTGGAGTACACACTGAGATAACCAGTTTGGAGAGAAACTGCGCAGTATTTAGTAAAACTGAAAATGCGCACACCCTGTGATCCCTAGGATATGCTATAGCAGTGGTTCTCAAAACCGGTCTGCGGGACCTGCAGTCTCCAGAGGTCAGCAAGGTCGAAGTTGCTCGTGTAATACTAACACGCCGTTTTCTTCCCACTGGGCAGGGACGGTGTAAAAGCAGCGCTATGCAAAACGGCTGGCTCCTTCCTACAGATTGACGCTGTGGCCCCAAAGTGACAGCAATCGTCAAATTCTACACTGCCAGATGCTCCCGGGGAGGGGGGGAGCTTCACTTAAAAACTTCCTTGATGAAAAAAATTACAATCATTGTGTTGTGCTGATACTCAATTCTTAATATTCAGGGTGATGAAACAAAGCACTAGATGCTGAAATACAATGGCTGTCACCACTAATTACACAATTAAGTTGGCAGCTGAACTAGTCACTTTTTTCATGAAACACTATTTTTACTTGAAAGAAAACTGACAAACTATGGTTATTCTGACTTGGGTATTTGGCAGAAACTTTCTCAAAAATGAAAAACAGTGAGCATGTTACTTAGGGAAAACACTAATAAGTAATATTTGTCACTAATGATAACATTTGAGCTTTGAAGCAAAAATTAGAATTTTGGAAGACTTCTGTTTATCGCCATGAGCTTACAGTTTCCCAATATTTAAATAGTTTTCTGATGAGATTGCTGGTGATATTAACAAGTGTAACTTTTTGATATTATATAATAAAATGTGTCAAAAATTGGAAGATCTACATAGCTCAGTGAACCAATATTTTCCAAATGACCAATGGATGCATAATATTTCAAAATTATTCATGAGTTGGAGGCCCATTCAGTATTTAAGACAGATCAGTGGATTTTAATGAAACAGGACAAAACAGCCCATTGATAAGGTTTCAAATTCCAAATTGAAACTAACCAGTAAGAAACTACTTCCTGTCGTCTTGGTGTAGCATCAACAAACATGCAGTTATCCGAAAACGCTTCCAAGTACAAGTCTGTGTGAGGCTGGATTTTCTTCATATATTTCAGCCAAAACAACATATTGCAAGAGGCTGAGTGCAGAGAGAGACATGGGGAACCAGCGACCATCAACTAAGCCAAACATGAAAGAAACTCGTGGAAATGTCAAAGCAATGCCACTATTCTCATGACACTTTTATGTTATTTTTATGAAATAATTTATGTTTACATGTAAGGGTTTATTAATAAAGTAAATGAATAAATCCTTCCCTCTTCATTCTAGCAGTCTTCAAGTATTCAGACAGAAATCATGATCATGGGGGAAAACTGGGCTGGAGTCAGAACTTTCCAGCTGCAATGTTCCAGGACCAGATAGCGTGGCGTGGCGAGCTGGACGCTATGCGGGGAGAACTGGTGACCGCAGTAGGCTGAGAAATGGCCCCCCAAAGATACCCACATCCTAATCCCCGGAACCTGTAAATGTGGCCTTATTTGGAAAAAATGGTTTTTGTAGAAGTGATTGGGTTAAAGACCTGAGATGACCGCCTAAGTCCATCGCAGCACCCACTTGAGGCACAGGGAGGCTGACAGGAGGAACCACATGGGCCATGGAGGCAGAGGCGGAGGGACCCCGGAGCCGCCAGGGGCAGGAAGGGGCCTTTGCAGCCCTCAGAGGGAGGCAGCTGCTGACACTGACTTCAGCCTCAAGCTACTTGTGGCCTCCGGAACTGTGAAAGAATCAATTTCTGTTGCTTCAAGTCACCAAGGTTGGGGTCGCTTGTTACAGTGGCAACAGGAAGCTAAAAGGGACGCAAGAATTAGTGTCACAAGCACGAGAGCTGGCTGAAACTGTGGGCTGAGCGGGGCCATGCAGTCCTCACAGCCCTGGCACACACCGCGTCCTCGCACCCCTCATTGTCCTGGAAAGAAATTCACGACGTAATCCAGCTCGCATTTCCTTAAATGAATTTGACAAACAGAGGTCTGGCGGCCAGGCTGCACCCAGGACAAACCCCTGCGCAGGTTCTCGCGCTCTCATCCGAGCAAGCGGCCACCACACCCAGGCCTTGCGCAGCCACAGGGCTCCCGGCGCTTTCGCGAAACGCCGCGTCCAGAATCCCCGTGGAGAACACCCGTGTCGGTAAGTCTGAACTAATCTGCACTTAGCTCTTGGCTGTGTGTCGTCATAGTCCATTCCCACACATATTGCCTGGATTTTTTTACTGATGTAAATTGTCAAAAAATCTTTCTTTTAGTGTGTCTTTCAGTTCTTCTGACAGCAGAGCCTCAGACACAGTCTTGGGTATAAGTGGTTTGTTGGGGGAAGTGATCCCATGAAACAGAAGTGGGGGGGGGGGAACGACCCAGGAAGGGAGGAATCCAAACACGGGGCTGTGTTCCTGAAGTCACTGTCCTGGGTAACAGCCCCCTGGCTTCACCAGGACCTCCTGAGAAGTGTACAGAGCCTCCTAGGATTGTCCTATTCATCCACTGGCCCCTGTCCCCAGCCACTGCGGTTGCCCCCAGAGACCTAGGCTGTGCTGGTGAGCAGGCCAGGTGAGCTCCTGTGGTGACAGAGAGGGCCTGGGGCAGAGTGCCAAGATACACAGCAAGTGCCCGAGAGCAGCTGTTAAGTTCACTGCAGTAAAGGTGGGCTGAGGACATCAGTCAAAACACCAGCTCTGGGACCCCTCAGGCCCACTTAGGCACCACACCTGAGGGCTGGCCACCCTTACAAAAGCCTTAATAAGAGTCCTGAGTTAGAACAAACACCGCCCACTGCTGCAGCCACTCCCCTGGCTGTAACTCATATCCCCCACCTCCTTAGCCCCTGTCCATTCTTGGTTTCTCGCCCACGGCCAGTACTTCAGTTGGCCCACGTGGCTTGCCTGGTGGGGTTACCCAGACTTTCACGCCTGAGGGGTTTGACCCCTTGGCTGCCTTGCCCTTGGCAGACTGTGGCTGCTGAAAATACCCTCCAATTGGCATGGGAGGAACCAGACAGACCCAGGTGAATCCTGCGAGTGCCAAACCAGCTCCCAGTGCCCATGACGCAGCAGCAGCCCCATCTCCTCACCATCAGCAGGGTCAGCTACCTCTCCTCTTTCTGCTGGTGCGCCAGCACAAGGACCTCAAAGTGACCTGGTGGAATTCGCAGGTTCAGGGTCAGTGTTGGCGTCCTTCCCTGGAAACAAGGGAAGTGCCCTTGTGGAGTTGTCCCCTACCTCAGAACCAGGGACTCTAATCCAGCACAGACAGAATGTACAAATTCTACCAGTGGGTCACTGAGGATACGGCAACAGAGCTAATCCCAACCCCTGCTGCATGCATGCGTCTTTGTATCTGCTGGGGGCACAGATCCGTACCCTGGGCTTTGATCCAGTGCATGTGCCCCAACTGCTCTAATGCTGTCCCAGAGCTGGGACCTTAGCTGAGTCCCAAAGAGGGCATTCCATCTCCTATTAGACGGGCTGCGTGTCCATTACGCAGGTCAGACAGCACTGCATCCGTGGTGATCTGTACATTGTAAACCTGTCACTTGTCCAGAGGTGATGTTCTACACGACCCCATGCTGACAAACCACAGCAATCTCTAAGCCCCTGCATTGTGATGCGACTCTGAGACACTGTGCTTAGAGACAGCAAGCACATTCCCAGAGCTGTCAGTTCCAGTAAAGATGAATCAATGCCCCCTCCTGGGTGGAACAGATCTGCTGTAACCAACCTGCACGGAGGGATGCTGCCATGTCAGGAGCTCGGCACTGGTCTTGGCTGCTAACGGGTCAGAAATGCATCAGCAGTCATAATTAGATAAGCCTTGCTAAGACAGCACTCGTGTTGGTGGGCATAACTGGCACTCCTACTGCCGCGGCAATGCACAGGGTGGCCTCGCACAGAAGCTGCCTCACATTTGCCCACCCAGTTGTTCAGTGACCTCTCTGCGGGGGCCTTAACATGAGGCACCGAGATCACACACTGGAACCACTCCCATGGGCCCACCTGCTTCCCCAGACCTCCTCGTCGCCAGTATTCCCTCTTGGCCTTTCCAGGTCCCTGACCAACCAGCAAGACATCTGTCACGACCCAAAGTTCACGTGCATTCCTTCCTTAGACCACTGCTCTACCCACTACACTTGCTCCCTATAAAGTGGACATCCACGTGCACTGCTTGGAGCTCTGGCCTCTGCAGGACCTGCCCTCATCTCTGTCCTTCAGAGCCACCCGAGTGGGACTTTAGTGCTTCATTTTCAGCTCATATCAACACATCGAGCTGAACCATCTGTGAATCAGCCTGACTTGTTTTTCCTGTCTGCTAAGAGAAAGGCACCAGGCCAGGTGGGAGACACGTGGGCCGCAACCACCTCTCCCTGTAAATGACTCGTGCCCTCTGGACAAGCTTGGGATCAATTATTTTGCTCAATTGTTACTGAGCCTGCCTAACCTACTGGCCTGGTGATCAGTCAATACCTAGCTCAGGATGGGCAGATTCGGACACATGGTCAACAGATGTCCCATAACCAGGCACTCAGTCTCTACTTGGGTCCAGTTGTGTGGGAGGAGCTGCTTTCAATTGGTGAGTAGCTCCCCACCACACCAGGCAGTCTTGCTTCAGACCCCTGGAAGTGTACAAATCTCCTGGGGGAGCCTGCCAAAGGTGCGACAGGGTCCCTATCTGCCACAAGCCCAACTGCAACCCACTGGTTATGCTAAGTGGCAGGGGACCCCTCCTCCAGTCTGGATCTTCAACAGACCTTATCTTTGTTCTGGGCCCCCCTCACAACCGGCAGTCTTCCAAGTCACCACAAATGAGTCAGAATAATATCCCCACTGTGGCTGGTACGTGTTGACTCCCAAATTCAGAGGCACAGAAGTGCTGTGCAAGACAGGGGCTGCAAGATGTAGTAATTTGTCCTCATCCTGGAGGGGACACCCTGGCTTGCCCTACAGTGCTGCACCCCTGAAAACTTCACTGCTGAAAGACTCCAGAGCTTCCGAGGGCTTATTTCATTCTCTGACATGCACTGTCTTACCGAGGACAGAGCACTTGGCACTTCCTTCTTCACCACGTCCTGTTAGCGTGTCGTCAGTGTTGTGTGGACTGTCGGGGTGAGCAAGGCCTCCATGGATTAGACTGTGACAGAGAGCAGCAAGTTACAATAGCCTTGAGAAAACACAGTGATGTTGTCCTTCCTATACAAATGTGAGCTGCTTTTGGAAATTTCCTCTTTACTACTAGAAACTGAAAAGGATGTTCACACCAATAACTGCATCATCAAGTGTGCACTACCAGAGGCGCATTCCGCTGCTGTGACTGGGGACGCTCCTTGGCTGGCGCTGTGGTAGTCCACCATCATTGACTTGAATCCGTCTGGATTTTGCAGGGGTCATTCAGGTGAACTGAAGAGGATGGACTGTGGACCTCCACTTTATGTCCTTCAGTGACACAACGTCTGCAGTCCCACCTGGAATGCACACTGTCTGTCACTTACTGTCCTGGAAGGGGTGGGAGTGGGGCGGGGAGTTCCAGGGACACCCACTTTGCTCTAGCTATCACGATTCTTATTCCACAGGCCGGGGATCCAGGTGCAGGCTGTCCCCCAGGATGGCACAATCACCCAAGTGTGTGCTGGGCCAGAGAAGGAACCCCAGGACTTTACTGTCTGACTCCCAGAGCTCTTCTTCTAAGCAGCAGCTCTGGTTACCCAGCTGGCTACCCAGCACAGGTGTCCGCTCAGATCCTGTGTCTAACAGCCCCTGAAAGGTCTGGATGGCCCCTTTTCCAAAGTACATCAGTTAGTCTGTTAGATGGCTCTAGGTCCCTTCGGGGAAGGACTGGAGGAATGTTTTTGTATATACTTGTTAGCATTGTAGGATTCTTACTCGAAGGGACCAAGCCTCCCTGTCAACCGGGGAGCTCCAGGTCTCAGCACTGGCTCAGATTTATATAGATTTCCCACCCAGCAACTGACATTTGCCTTTTGGACACCAATTCTTGATTTCTTCCTGGTTATTCAAATCAAACCACTCTAGCCAGTTGCCCATCTATTCCACCAAAAGGATGCCATGGTCCCACAAGCACTGCCACAGATACCACAGATCCCTGGGGGTCAAGTCACGGTGCTGGCCCCTTGAGCCTGGGTCAGCAGCAGAAATGCAGGAGGCTGGCTGTACTTAAGGTGGGACCCCATCCACGTGCCCAGGTGGGCCAAGGGGACGTGACACACAGCTCCAGGTGTCGGCTCCCAGGTGTGAGCCTTCTCCTCCTGGGCTTGATGTGGTCATTAGTCGCAGGTCTGGAGACAGGAGGGGGAGTGGGGTAGCGGTGGGGGTGGGGCACGGGGACCTTAGTTTCAGGCAGGACAACCAGAGCCTCCTTTCACAGCTTCGCTTCAGCTGACAAGGGGGCTCAGCGGTGATCAGGAATTCAAGGTACCTGGTTGTCACTGGAATTGTCCTCAGGGTCCCAATCTTGCATCCACATCAAGTGTTGACTCGGCACCTCCCACGTGCCACCCACTTTCCACCTCCCCGGGTGTGGCCCGCTCAGGACTGGCCGCACTCACAGAGGGGCTCTCTTCCTCGCCGACTGCCCCAGGGGGCGCTCCCGCCCATGGCGAAGGCCCACCTTCCCTCACCTGCACCTTCCCAGGGGCACCAGCCACTGAGCGCTCGGGCCCTTCCGCACCCGCACACACGCAGCTGCGCGCGCCCCGGGGACGCACCCCCCCCCCCCCCCCGTCCGCGAGAGTCGCCCACGCGCACGGCGCCGGCAGCGCGCCCGACAGCTCGCGACGCTTCCGATTGGCCCGCGCGGTTTCCGCGTTCCGGGCCACGGCCCAAACAGCCGCCCGTCTCCCGAGCGGCCCCGCCCAGAGGGAGAGGCCATTGGTGCTCGCCCCGAGCGGGGGGGCACCGCCGAGACGCGCCGAACTTGGCCTTCGGAAAGGGCACTCGGGCCAGGGTCCCGGAGACAGCCGAGCGGCGCCGCACGGAACCGAACAGAGCCGGAGAGACCCGAATCCGACCGGAGGAGAGCAGGCGGCCGGAAGCGGCGCCGAGCGCAGCCGGAACAAGCCGAGCCCGCCCGAAGGGGCTGAGCCGCGTTGGGCGTTGGACCGGGTCGAGCCCGATCCATGGCGGCGGAGGGGGCCGCTGTGGCCGGAGGCGGTGCAGCCAGCGGCCGCCTGGCCCAGGACAGCTTGCGGCAGTCTAAGTGCCCAGACGCGGCCCAGAACCGGCGGCGCGGCTCGGCGCAGTCGCAGGACGCCCAGCGCCGAGCCTTCCAGTGGTGCCGGGAGTACCTGGGCGGGGCGTGGCGCCGACTGCGGCCGGAGGAGCTGAGGGTGGACCCCGTGAGGTGGGAGGTCAGGGGCGGGCCGGGGGCCGGGGGCGCGGACGCGGGGCCGGCGGGGGGCGCGGACGCGGGCTGAGCGCGCCCTGCTGTGGGTCTGCAGCGGAGGCCTCAGCAACCTGCTCTTCCGCTGCTCGCTGCCGGACCACCTGCCCAGCGTTGGCGAGGAGCCCCGGGAGGTGCTGCTGCGGCTGTATGGGGCCATCCTTCAGGTGAGGAGGGAGCGAGGGCGCGGTGGTGGCCTTAGGACTTCTCACCTAGGCGTGGCAGGTGCTTTTGTCCCCGTCGTAGTTAAGGACGCTGAGGCGCAGGGGCTAGGTAACTGGCCCGTGATCCTACTAAAGGCACTGGAACAAGAAGTCTCCCCTGTGATGGGAGGAGTGAGCCGACCCTCCTGGCTTGTCAGCGCGCTTTGCCGCTGGCCGCCTGACTCCTGCCCCTTGCTGTCCATCTTCCTTCAGGGCGTGGACTCCTTGGTCCTTGAAAGTGTGATGTTCGCCATCCTTGCAGAGCGGTCTCTGGGGCCCCAGCTCTACGGAGTCTTTCCAGAGGGCCGGCTGGAGCAGTACATCCCAGTAAGAGCCCAGCGCCGCCCAGCCTCCACCCCGCTTCCCGGTGTCTGCCCTCACATCCTGCACCCCTGGGAGGGCATTTCCCCCACCCTCCCCCCTCCTGCCCCAGCCCCCTCACCACCCTGATAGGTTCCTGGGTGCAGAGCCGGCCACTGAAAACGCGAGAGCTTGCAGAGCCCGTGCTGTCTGCAGCCATCGCCACGAAGATGGCCCAGTTCCACGGCATGGAGATGCCTTTCACTAAGGAGCCCCACTGGCTGTTTGGGACTATGGAGCGGTGAGTATGGGGCCTCCTCAGGGCTCCTCACACTGGGCCGAACCCTCATGTTGGCACTTAACCACACAAGGCCGCCACTGAACGCATCGATGACTGTCCCACTGACCATTTGAGTGGACCCGGTGTCCCAGCGTCCAGCACTGTCTCTCACAGGGCAGGCTTCCAAACGTTTGCCAGACAAGTCATAGTGACAGGAAACGGGTAGGACAGCCGTCCTGGGGTAGAGAGGAAGGTGGCAGGGCTAGCAGAGCGTGTCCTGTTCCCTGGACTTCAGGTACCTGAAGCAGATCCTGGACTTGCCCCCCACGGACCTCCCCCAGATGAACCTGCTGGAGATGTACAGCCTGAAGGACGAGATGGGCAACCTCAGGTGAGGGCAGGCAGGCGGGCGAGCAGGAGGGCACAAGAGGTGCTGCCAGGAAACTAACGGTGTCCTCCTCAGAGTCACTCCTGCTCAGACACATGCTACTGCTCCCTGCAGGAAGTTGTTAGACTCCACCCCATCACCAGTGGTCTTCTGCCACAATGACATCCAGGAAGGTAGGAGAAGTCATCCAAGCCTCCCAACCTGAAGTGAGGGGCCAGAGGGCCCCAGAATGACCAGAAACTACTCGCGCTCCCCCACCCCCCAGGAAACATCTTGTTGCTCTCAGAGCCAGGAAATGCCGACAGCCTCATGTTGGTCGACTTTGAGTACAGCGGTTACAACTACAGGTGAGGGTGGGGGACGGCCTCCACGGGTTCATCTCCACAGTGCCCAGGCCTTCTGCCTGCCTCCCAGCTGCCCAGGGGACTCGGGGACTAAGCGTCCACCCTGTTCCCCCAGGGGCTTTGACATTGGGAACCATTTTTGTGAGTGGGTTTATGATTATACTCATGAGGAGTGGCCTTTCTACAAAGCGCAGCCTGCAGACTACCCCACCCGGGCACAGCAGGTAAGTGGGCCAGAGGCTGGGGGCGGCACTTGGCCTGTGAGAGGGAGGACGATGTTGAAGTCTGGAAGGAATGGTGAGAAAAAGGGTATTAACTGGGAAATGCCCCAGTCTCCCCGTTTCCTGACTCTTGTCTGTTGACCTCAGCTCCATTTTATTCGCCATTACCTGGCAGAGGTAAAGAAAGGTGAGACCGTCTCCCAAGAGGAGCAGAGGAAACTGGAAGAAGACCTGCTGGTAGAGGTTAATCGGTGAGGAAAAATGGTGGGGGTGGGGCAAAGGAAACGGGCTGCAGAGGAAAGAGGCTGAGGAACAGGCAGACAGGTGCGGGTGCAAAGTGGGGGCTGGGCTGGGAAGTCAGGACAGGGTGGGGTCGGGTGGTGGGGCAGAAGTTAGAGCTTTGGGATCCAGCAATGCCTCGCCCCTCAGGTATGCCCTGGCATCCCATTTCTTTTGGGGTCTCTGGTCCATCCTCCAGGCATCCATGTCCACCATAGAATTTGGTTACTTGGTGAGTAACCCAGATGGGCGAGTTAGGTGGGGGAGGGGGACAGCAGGGGTCTGGTGTGCTCCAGGACATCTGTGGGCAGACGGGGCTGTGGGTGCTGGCCCCGGACCTTCTCACCAGTGTGTGGGGTGGGTTTCTTCCCCAGGAGTATGCCCAGTCTCGGTTCCAGTTCTACTTCCAGCAGAAGGGACAGCTGACCAGCTTCCAACCCCCATCCTGACTCTCCACCCCAACGCTTTGGATTTTCCTGGAGCCTCCAAGGCAGGACCTTGGAGGGAGGGGCAAAGTCCAAAAGGCCCTGGGGACTGGGCTGAGCCCCCTGTGACATGGGTTGAGGAGACTGACCTCTCCCACAGTATGAGCAGGTCCCCACAGTAGGCAAGCGGGCGGGAGCCCCTGGGCTGTGCGCCTTAAGACAATAAACGAGCTTCTTCCTTCACACTTTGTCCTGGCCCTGCTCAGTGCAGCAGAAAATACCAACCAGGGATGCACCCGGATTGACAAAATGCCCACTGCTCTCAGCCTCACTTTCCCCTCCTAAAAAGCATGGCTGTTGAGTGCTCTGGGCTTGAAAGTGGTTATGGGTCCATTCTGCCAGTTGGAGCCCCCTGCCCTCCCCCCTCCCTGGCTCCAGCTTAGAAGTGATAAATACTAGGAGGAATTGGGGGGGAGGACTGGGCAGTAATGGGGGTGCAAAGAGGGCCCTGGGGTGGGGCTTCCCAACCCTGTGCACTGGTGATCAGGGCCCAGGCAGCACAGCTGACAAGCTGATGACCCTTTCCCTACATTCAGCTATTTTTAGCTCTAATGCCACCATCCTCACGTGAGACCCTTTGCCCCCCCCCGCCCCCCCAACACATACACAAGGTCCCCAGACCTTTAAGCAATCTACAGCTTGGAGAAACCCGGCCCTCCCACTCCCGATTCCCGCCTTGGAGGGGTGGGGATTCTGGTTGCCGCCCCGCATCTGTTTTCTCAACCCAAATTTGGGAGTGGGTGTCAGGTTCCCCGTGAGGGCGGGGCGGGGCGGTGGCCAGCCTGAAGGACATAGGGACACGGGCCAGAGCGACTGGCCCCACACGCCGACAGGAGTGAACCTGAGCTGTGAGTGGTGTAGGGGGCAACGCGGGGCCACCCGCCTGGCTCAAGAGTGCAGTGCGGGGGCGAGGACAGCACCGGGGTCCCACGCGGTCGGGGCTGGGGGCCTGGACCCCGCCTTGCTCCAGACAACAACGCTTTCCAGATCACCTTTCACCCCCATCCTGAGGCCGCCCTTCACTGTCCTCGGAGATCCTGAAGCTTCCAAGGCCTCGACCCTTCCCCGACCCCTACACCATTCTGGCGGAGCCTGCCCAGAATGCCAGCGCGAGGGTTCCCTGGCCGTTGGCCGGGCTGGGTAGCTGGGCGAGCTCGGGCTGGCCTGGGACGCTGGCGGGGAGGCCCCTAGCCGAGTGAGGGCAGCTGCAAGCGGGGGGCGGGGCTTGGGCGGGGGGCGGGACTGGCCTGAGTCCGTCCGCGCACCCTCCTGCCTCTCCCAGGTGCGGACTAACCCCCAGGATGGCGGAAGCGCACCAGGCCGTGGCCTTCCAGTTCACCGTGACCCCAGATGGGGTCGACTTCCGGCTCAGTCGGGAGGCCCTGAAACACATCTACTTATCTGGGATCAACTCCTGGAAGAAGCGCCTGATTCGCATCAAGGTGGGTGCACCTGGTTCTGGCCTCTTCCTCTCCCAGCAGGTGCAGAATAGAGCCTTCTAGAGGCAGAGACCAGGCGTCCGCTGCTGCCCCCCACTATCAAGGTTCTCCACCCCCACCTTGGCTGGCAGTTCTGCAGAACGCAGAGGGGTGCTTAAGGCATGGAAGGGAGACAGGCATGCAAGAATGGCAGTGGGACGTTGGAATTGGGTGCTGCGGGTGTGGGAATGTGGAGGCGGGGCAGACCAGACTTGGAGGAGGAGTAAGAACACAGCAGGCAGCAAGCCTTCTGCGCAAAGACCAGGACCCCACAGGCTGGCTTGCTGCAGCCCTTCTGCTCTGTAAGCATGCCTGTCTGCCCCACAGAATGGCATCCTTA
This sequence comes from Hipposideros armiger, assembly GCF_001890085.2. Taxonomy (NCBI): domain Eukaryota; kingdom Metazoa; phylum Chordata; class Mammalia; order Chiroptera; family Hipposideridae; genus Hipposideros; species Hipposideros armiger. The sequence continues at coordinate 1,241,535 of NW_017731880.1, read as the reverse complement.
GGGGTGTGTATCCTGGCAGCCCCACCAGCTGGCTGGTCGTCGTCATGGCTACAGTGGGTTCCTCCTATTGCAACGTGGACGTCTCCATGGGGCTGGTCTGTTACATCCAGAAACACCTCCCTGAGGGGTAAGAAGCGGAGCCACAAGAGAGGGCCAGGGAGGCTCCAAGGCCAGGGTTTCTGAGCTGGGCATATACAGGACAATAGCCAGTGGAGGTCGTAAGGGCAGCCCTTCCCGGGGCCACCATCACCTCAGTCCCATGTCCATAAGTGCATATGTGTTACGCTCAGTCGTGAGTGTGCCCAGGGAGGTCCTTCCTTGGTGCCTCCCCAAGGCTCACCACCATTGAGATTGCTGCCCTCTCCACCCAAGGCTGGCCTCCAGGGGACCCCTGCAGCCCTCTCCCCTCTGAGACTGGCCTCCAGGGGACCCCTGCAGCCCGCTCCCCCACGAGGCTGGCCTCCAGGGGACCCCTGCAGCCCGCTCCCTTCTCTGACAGATATGGCCCCTACCGAACCCCACAGACGCGGGAACTTGTCAGCATGGCCATCTTCTCCACGGGAGTGTGGATGCTGGGCATCTTTTTCTTCCGCCAAACCCTGAAACTGCTTCTTTCCTACCACGGCTGGATGTTTGAGATGCATGGCCGGACCAGCCACTTCACCAAAGTCTGGGCTGTGAGCAGAAGCTAGTGGAGGGCCTCAGGCATCTGGTTGGGGACTCTGGGGGCCTCATTTGCGGTCCTGAACTGGAGAGGAGAGGCAGGCGGGCACTGGTGCCTGGCATGTGGGCTTGTCCTGGTTCTGGGGGCTTGGGGCCCAGCTCCTCAAGTGTTCACTAGTTTGTTTCCATTCACTCCCCTGGCTCCCAGCCCAGCACTCTCTGCCCTGTACCCACAGATCTGCGTTCGCCTTCTGTCCGGCCGGCGGCCCATGCTCTACAGCTTCCAGACATCCCTACCCAAGCTCCCTGTGCCCAGAGTGTCAGCCACGATTCAGCAGGTAAGGGCCGGGGTCAGGCACCCCAGTGGGCGGGGTGGGCTGGATTCAGAGGATTTGTCCAAACAGGAGGGACTGTCCCCTTCGAAGAGTGGGTTTGAGCGCAGTGGGGCTGGGGTCAGAAGAGGGTTGGGACAGAGACAGCCATTGCTGTCCGGCCCCCACGCTGACGGTAACATGGCTGGACAGTACCTGGAGTCAGTGCGGCCCTTGTTGAGTGATGAGGAGTATTACCGCAAGCAGCAGCTGGCCAAGGAATTCCAGGAGAAAACTGCCCCCAGGCTGCAGAAGTTCCTGATCCTCAAGTCGTGGTGGGCGACCAACTACGTGAGTCCCCTCCTGGGCTTCCCCTCACCCACCTCTGTCCCAGCTGCCCACAGCCCACCCTGCACCCAGCTCTAACCACGCCCCCTTCACCCCCCACAGGTGAGTGACTGGTGGGAAGAGTACATCTACCTTCGAGGCCGGAACCCCCTCATGGTGAACAGCAACTATTACGTCATGGTAAGACGTGGGCTCCTGTGCGCTCAGCTCTGAATCCAGTTCTGGGGCTCAGGGCAAAAGACCTGAAGGGCAGCCCAGAGCCCTGGTGGCCGTTTCCATAGGCAGGTGGGGGTTCTGCAGTGAGGCCTGAGGGAAAGGGGAGATGCTGGAAGAATAGTCAGGAACCAGCTTTGGGGCGATGGGGAAACTGAGGATCCAGAGAACCCTGTAACCTCAGAGCCTGACACTGTCCCTCTCAGGGACCCTCAGGCTCACTGCCTGTCCAGGCCCTGTCACTTTTTTCCTTGGTTCCTCACTGGCCACGGGTTCCCAGCCATCCTGATGCCATTCCCACAGGGTCTCCTTTACCATGCCTTCTTTTGAGTCACTCTGTCGATCCGGAGCTGCTTCTCTTAGCACTCAGGAGGTCACTTTGGCCCTCCGCCATGTGACTGGCCAACCTGCCCCAGCACAGGCCTGCACCCGGTCGTGTGCGCGCAGCACACCTCACACCTCTCCCGCTGTCCAGGTCTCATTCTGTGTAGCATGCCGCATCCCTACCTCCACGAAATGTCCTCCCAACCGCCTCCCTCCTCCACCGCCTCTCCTCCTGGCCACGTCCCCTCCTCCAACAAGCGGTCCTCCCAGAAGCCTACACACGGGCACGGCGTGTCCCTACCTGAGGTTTTCAGCTGTTTTTTAGTGGTGGAAACTACTTTCTCAAAGCAAAATTACAAAAACATGAACCAAATAGGTTATGGAAAAGCAGCTTGGGTCAGAATTGAGGCTGAGGAGTGGCGTGGTCATTTCGTCTTTGGCAGTTCATCTGACAGTGAGTGGGGGATAGACTGGGGAAAAGGGGCAAGGCGCCTCAGGTCTGCAGGCAGGGAGAGCCAGGGAGCCAGGCGACCCTGGGCCTGTTGTGGCCGCCTGCAGGCTCCACCCTCTCCCACAGGACTTTGTGCTCATCAAGAACACGCACGTGCAGGCAGCCCGCCTGGGGAACATCGTTCATGCCATGATCACGTATCGCCGTAAACTGGACCGTGAGCAGATCAAGCCTGTGAGTTGTGTTACAGTGGAGGGCATGAAGGGAGAAGGGGCCGCGTCTGAGCTGTGCTGGGCCTTCCTCCCAGGTGATGGCACTGGGCATCGTGCCCATGTGCTCCTACCAGATGGAGAGAATGTTCAACACCACTCGGATCCCGGGCAAGGAGACAGGTACCAGGCGGGTCACAGCCGCGGGCCCATGTGAGGCCATCGAGCCCCTCCCTCCCAGCTGTGAGCCTGCCATGGCTCAGTGTCCTACTACCTGTTTAACCCCAGTGCCCTCAGTGTCTCAGGGTGGTGTAACTGTCAAAACCAGCCAGTTTCTGGCCAATACTAAAAACCTAGTGTTTACAGGAGATGCTGGTGCTGGGACCCTGCGCCCCCTCCAGGGCTCACGTGCAGGGTTGGGGAGACTGAGTACAGAGCATCCAGAGGAACGCTGCTGCCTCTGGACGAGGGCTGGCTCCCGAGGGTCTGGCAGGGGCAGCAGCCTATGTTTGTGACACTGAGACAGTTTGTGTCGTTTCCTTGAGCCGTGGTTCCCCCTTCTGTGAAATGCGTCCTGGGACTGTTGCTGGCGTTAAGCGAGAGACAGAGAAGCACCCAGCACAGGCCCTGGCTTAGTGCGGGGTTGGGGGAGGCCTGGCAAGCCAGGGGTCACAGGGACACCTTGGGAGCACGGTGACCCGCCCTGCACCTCAGCCCATCTGCGGCCCCACAGACGTGCTACAGCACCTGGCAGAGAGCAGGCATGTGGCGGTGTACCACCGGGGCCGCTTCTTCAAGGTGTGGCTGTATGAGGGCTCCAGCCTGCTCAAGCCTCGGGACCTGGAGCTGCAATTCCAGAGGATCCTGGACGATCCCTCCCCACCTCAGCCTGGCGAGGAGCGGCTGGCAGCCCTCACTGCAGGCGGAAGGTACCGGGCAGACGGGCAGAGGCTATGCTGCTGAGGTTCAGGCCCCATGAGGAGAGGAGCCTGGGCCTGCACCCACCCTGGGACCCGGGGCCAGAGGCATGACAAAGGATGGGATGTGCTGGGGCCGCGGCGATGAGATTGCTGGTGGCCACGTCAGTGTGGTAGCTGCCCTAGCCCTGACTGGAGGGCAGCTCAGCAGCCCCACCTCAGCCACCCCCAGGCCCTGCCAGGTCCTGGGAGCTGCCCTCAGCCACAGCCCATGGTGGCTGCCACTCACCCTGCCCTTATGTCCCCAGAGTGGAGTGGGCACAGGCACGCCAGACCTTCTTCAGCTCTGGCAAGAACAGGGCTTCTCTGGACACCATTGAGCGTGCTGCTTTCTTTGTGGTCCTGGACGAGGAGTCCCACAGCTACGACCCTGAAGATGAGGCCAGCCTCAGCCTGTACGGCAAGGCTCTGCTGCACGGCAACTGCTACAACAGGTCAGCGCCCCTGCCCTCGGCCCCGGGCGCCCCCGCCTGCCTCGCCTCATCACCGGCTCCTCCTGCAGGTGGTTCGACAAGTCTTTCACTCTCATCGCCTTCAAGAATGGCCATTTGGGCCTCAACACAGAACACTCCTGGGCAGACGCCCCTATTGTAGGGCACCTCTGGGAGGTAATGGGCCCAGACAGGGGGCCTGTTGTGGGTGGGGGGAGCATGGGACAAGGACGGCATGTCAGCTTGACCTTCTCCCTGCAGTTTGTCCTTGCAACTGACACCTTCCACCTGGGCTACTCGGACACTGGGCACTGCCAAGGCCAACCGAACCTCATGCTGACACCTCCTCAACGGCTGCAGTGGGACATCCCTGAGAAGGTGTGCAGGCCGAGGGCAGGGATGGGCATGCCTGAGACACTCTGCTGCCGCCTCTCTCTGGCCCAGCCCCACTTACAGGGGCAAGTGACAAGAGCCACTCAGGGTCCAGACCAGCCACAGGGAGGCCCCATCCCGGGGCCACAAGGTGGTTAGAGAAGTGGGGGGTGTGAGCCTGGTGTCCGTGAGCCTCCTTCCTCCTGAAGACGTGGAGGGCACCCTGAGACCGCCAGCTTGCCCTTCAGAGAGCTCTCCCCCCAGCTGACCCTTTCCATGTCTCGGCAGTGCCAGGCAGCCATTGAGAGTTCCTACCAGGTGGCCAAGGCACTGGCAGACGATGTGGAGCTGTACTGCTTCCAGTTCCTGCCCTTTGGCAAAGGCCTCATCAAGAAGTGTCGCACCAGCCCTGACGCCTTCGTGCAGATCGCCCTGCAGCTGGCGCACTTCCGGGTAGGAGCCCCGCCGGGCTGCTGAGCGGGCAGACGGCGCCAGGGCCCACCTGCCAGGCTCACTCTCTGTGTTCCCCAGGACAGGGGCAAGTTCTGCCTGACCTATGAAGCCTCAATGACGAGGATGTTCCGTGAGGGACGGACCGAGACTGTACGTTCCTGCACCAACGAGTCCACAGCTTTCGTCCAGGCCATGGTGGAGGGGACCCACAAGGTGAGCCCCCCAACAGTCACACAGTGAGGTGACCCCTCTGCTTCCTTCCACCTTGAGGGTCAGGGCCACCCTTCACTGCTCCACTCGTGTCCCCCAGAAAGCAGACCTCCAAAATCTCTTCCGGAAAGCTTCTGAGAAGCACCAGAATATGTACCGCCTGGCCATGACGGGACATGGGATCGACAGACACCTTTTCTGCCTTTACGTGGTCTCTAAGTATCTGGGGGTCAGCTCCCCTTTCCTGGCTGAGGTCAGTGTTGTTGATGGGTGTGTCCTCTGTCCCCATGGCCTCACCTGATAGGTCTCAGCCTGTTTGCTGTCTGGCCGGCTCCCCTGAAGTTGTCTTGAAAGGCTGGGGCCAGCTTTGCTGCTCCACACCCCGTCCAGGCCTGTGGTCCTGGCACTGAGCAAGAGACCCCCGTCCCCCGTGGAATTGGTGGTCTTGTGAGAGGGATGGGCAGACGAACGTATGATGTGTCAGGTGGTGACAGCACTCCTGACAAAAGTGACGCAGCTAAGGGGATCGGGCTGGGCAGAATGCCCTGTGGAGGGGACCTCCAGTGCCCAGACACTGAGGCAAGGGTGTGCGGTGTGCCTGGGACAGCAGGAGAGGGGGGCGAAGCCCAGTGGGCACAGGGTAGGAGGAGAGGCGGCCAGCGGGACGGGTAGGCCAGTGGGCCTTGAGACACGACCGAGGGTTTTGTGCAGGTGCTGCTGGTGAGCACAGACCATGGGACCAGGGGCGGTGGTCAGGAAGGCCCCCCACTGGCTCACTTCTGCACCCTTGGCCAGGACCACGCCTGGCTCACATGGTGTTCAGGCACCACCCGTCAGCAGGCGTGTGCTGAGCTCATGACGTCTGACCTCTGCGGCCTCCCTGTTGCAGGTGCTCTCAGAGCCCTGGCGCCTCTCCACCAGCCAGAGCGCTCAATTCCAGATCCGCATGTTTGACCCAAACAAGTACCCTAATCACCTGGGCCCTGGCGGTGGCTTTGGACCCGTAAGTGCCCTTGAGGGGGCTGGGTGGGTAGGACTGGGGCCAGGGTTTCAGTGGAGAGCGCAGGGCCTCAGGAGGTCAGACCAGAGGCGGGAACACAGCCCCGGACTTGCCCTGCATGGAAACAGAATGGAAACTGCCGGCAGATAGCTGCCTGGGCCCAGTAGCCGCCTGGAGCGCACCCATGTCCAGGCCTGGCTTTCCTCTGAAGGGTGCTTAACGTAGAGTCCAGCTCTCCTGCTGGGACAGTCACATGGGCTAATCTGTCAGGGAGCTACAGATGTCCCTGGTCAGGGAAGCCTGAGGTCCTGGGGCCCCGGGCTGGTCCAGACTGCAGGGGTAAAGCTCTTTGTTTTCATTTCCTGGGAGTGGTCCTGACCTCAAGGAAAATGTATCTGGGGGTGGGACCTCTTCCTGGGAATCTTGTGGGGAGAGCAAGGGTGGCTTCAGTTCAGCTTTCATGTTCCCACTCCCCCCCC
>NW_017731880.1:1227846-1234969 GCF_001890085.2 Hipposideros armiger | reverse complement strand
CACACACACACACCTTGTGCTGCCCTCAGGTAGCAGATGACGGCTATGGAGTTTCCTACATGATCGCGGGTGAGAACACCATCTTCTTCCATATCTCCAGCAAGTTCTCAAGCTCAGAGACGGTGAGTCTTCTGCTCCTGCTCAGATCTGAGAAGGGGTGTCACCCGGGGCCCTGTCTGGCTGGGGAGGCATCCTGGTTAGGGGGGACAGGGCAGCAGGGGCTCGCCTAGAGCTGGGTCTGAGCTCTTGGCTCCCACAGAACGCCCAGCGTTTTGGAAACCACATCCGCCAAGCTCTGCTGGACATCGCTGATCTTTTCCAAGTTCCCAAGGCTGACAGCTGAGGGCCGGAGACATGCCAGCTGCCCCCTTGCCCCCAAGTTTGGAGGAATGGGCCTGCGGTCAGCTCGCAGGCAAAAGGGGTGGCCGCCCACAGGTGACCAGGCTCCAAGGACAGCTCTGGCAGCAGGTGCTCCCGGGCAGACGCTGCTCCCTGAGGGCCCACGTAGCAGAGGTGGGGTGGGAGCAGGGAGGGAATTTTGATTATTTTTCTCGCTAGCTACTAATAAAAATAAGGCTGTGTAATTCTCTCTTAGCCCTTAGGTTCCTGCGTTTTGTTTGGGAACTAGGAGGCCCTCCCCTGGCCCCAGCTCAGGCCAGAGAGGTGGCAAGGGAAGGGCTGGGGCTGGGACACCAAGAGGCTTGTGACCTGCTTTGAAATGTCTCTGCTGAGGTCACTGTCCATACCCACTGTGTGCACGCGGAATAAATTCTTGCTTCAGAACCTTCACCTGTTCCCTGGAGTCACTTCTGTTTGTCTGCTCGGGAGTGGGGCCCACTGCTTCCTCCATGCAGGGGTGTGCCCTCTGTACCCCTTTGGGCTGGAGTGTAGCCCTGTGGGGCCCTTGGCCTCCCGAGCATTGGGAGGTGCTGGCGTCCCAGGCCTGCAGTCCACGTGTCAGGTGGTCATGGCTAAGAGGGCACATGGGATAGTCTGGAGCAACACATGCCCCTTCCCGCAGGTTGGCTTTTCTTTTAAAACAACACAAAAAGTAAGCAGGACATAACTGGTGTGGGGTATAAGTAGGCACTCGGTGACTGCTGCGTGCTTAGTGAATCTAGGCCTCAGCACTCTGCCAGGTGCTGAGAACCCAGAGTGACTTAGGGGCAGTCCTGGGCCTTTTCTCAGGAACCACCTGCCATCTATCTGGCCCTGTGCTGGGGACTCAGGGGTGAATAGGCGCCACCTGCCCGCATGGAATTCACTACGAGGAGAGGCAGGCGTGGGTTGGGATGGAGCGGCTGTCAGGGAAAGCTGGAGGCTGTGGGAATAATCCATTTAGCGGGTGCTCACCGAGTGCCACAGTGTGCTGGGTGCCGGAGACAGCTGTGAACAAAACTGGCAAATGCCATCCCTCCCTGTGGGGTTTAGAGTGTAGTGACGAGTCAGGCCATAACCAAGAAGAATGAGCAAGTTACCTAGTAAGTCAGACAGTAATAAGTGCTAAGGGGAGAAGGAAGGAAGAGAGGGAGCAGGGACAGTGGGTGGCAAAGGCAGGCCTTCCGGAGTGAGGCCATTGGACTCAGACCTGAAGGAGATGAGGCACAAGCCATGTCGATACCTGAGGTCACAGTGTTCCTGACAGAGGGGACAGCAAGAGCCAGAACTTCAAGGTGGGAGGGGCCTGCTGCCACAGAGGAAGGTACTGGAGGGCCTGTGGATGGCGTGAAGTCAGAGGGGGAAGGTGGGGTGGGGCGACGAGGGGCTCACTGGCCAGACTGGCTTCTCTAAACGACAGGGGAGCGGTGAGCCCTTGGGATTTGAGCAGAAGGTGACATAACTGTCTTAAGTTTTAATGGGATCACTCTGGCTAACTGGTATGATATTAGAACAAAATAGGGTACAGTAAGGATAGAAGCAAGGAGACCTGTCAGAGGGGACTGTTCCTGGTGGTGGCAGAGTTGGGAGAAATGATGAGACTTTAAGGAATTAAACATCAGAAAGCTTAGAATGTCAAAGGTAGGACTGACAAACCTGACAGGGAGGCATCGAAAATAATTCACATTTTCTATTTTGAGTGATTAAATAAGATTCTTAAATGTTGAGTTTTAGGGCTGGCCGAGTGGCTCAGTTGGTTAAGAGCTCGCTCAAGAGTGTGAGCTCTGAACAACAGCGGTTCGATTCCCGGCCTGAGCTGAGCTGCTGCTGAGCCGCCAACAGGTGACAGGATGGCTCAGCTAAAAAAGAAAAAAAAAAAAGTTGAGTTTGATGTGCCTATAAGAAATATTTGTGAACATGTCTCATAGGTTCTTGAAAATATAAATTAAAAGCTGAGGCGATCTAGGGTCCTGATAACAGTTTGGAAGGTCATTAAAACCCTGAAAGCACATGAAAGGACCCCAGGACAAAGGATCCTAACCACCTCTGAATCTCCGTGAGTGGCTTATGAGAGTACATCTACGCTCACAAAATGTTACATTGCACGTCAGGGCTTTGTTGGGCTCCCAAAAGTACCTTCTCAGACCTCAGCCTCTCTGGGTGCCTATGAAACCTACCCTGGGAAAGTGACGCTTTGGGTAGGCTTTTAGGCACAGCTGCTCACTCACTGGCAGAGCAGTGAGCAGAGTTTCCAACAGCTGGCTTTTATTTTATTTTTATTTTTTTTTAAAGATCTTTATTGGGGAATTGGGGGGATGGGAACAGTGCTGGGGAATTGGGAGAAGGGGAACAGACAAGTTGCTGTCCTTTTGTTCTTCAGTCTAGTTGTGGAGGACGTTGCTTCACTGGCCCAAGTTGGCACCATCATTGCGCTCTTCCTGGGCGAGGCAGATCAGTCGCAGGCTTCTGGACGGCCGCTCACAGTGGCTGCTAGCTACATGCAGTAGCCCATGGCAACCCACTGCAGCAGGGACTGCAGCCTATGCCATCGCAGGCAACTCACAGCAGCCCAGCTCCAGGTTGAGCTGTTGTTCAGCATCTTAGCTGTAGAGGGCAGTGTCACTGGCCCTCATATGTGGGGTCCGAACTGGGGCCCTCTGGCGTCCCAAGCCAGCTCTTAACCATCACGCCACTCGGCCGGCCCCCAACAGCTGGCTTTTAATTAATGTTGAGATTCAGCCAGTTATTATCTGATTTGTTCTTGGTTAAAATAAGTAAGAGAAACCATCGTGCTACACCAGGAAATAAACCTCTGGTGACATCCTACCAGACACATATAAGCTCTTGGTACCCTGTGGCTTTGCAAATATGCACTATTCAGGCTGGCAGTCATAGGGTGATAAACCATGAAATCTCAGTGGGAGTTTGATTCCTGCTCCGGAGGCTGAGTCAGAGGCTGCCCTGTACCATTACTCAGAGACATGCTAACAGAGGCCCTGCCTTCCTCAGGTAGCGAGCTCCCAGGTGGTCTTGGACATCAACATGAACCAGTACATGGGGGAAGAGAGAGAGAGGACCATTCCTGGGAGGCTTTTCCGGACCTGGCCTGATGGTGACATAGAGTGCTCCCATCCACATCCCAGTGGCCAGGGCTCATTGCAAGGGAGGCTGGGGAATGTAGTCTAGCTGTGTGCCCAGGATATAAAGGAGGCATTTGGTGAACAGTGGGTTTTGCAAGCACAAGTGTATGGGCAGACCACACTGACACCTGTGGGCTCCCTGAAAGCCCATCCTTCTTGGCCTGGGCTCTGTGGGGTGTTTGAGACAGCCCACCTCCATTTGCTGGCAGGGCACTATAGGCCCCTTATGTTCCAACCCAGCTGAACTCTGAGTCTCCTCTGCTGCTCCCCCAAAACCCTGAGCCCAGCTACACGCTCCATCTCCTAAAGATGCAGGCTCATCCACACCCCTGCTTTGGCCTTCACTGAAACCTCTGCCTGGAATCCTGTGCCTGCCCTCAGCCTGGCAAACTCCTACACCTCCCTGAAGCTGCCTTCCTTATCCATTAGTTATTCCTGATTCGTGCTTTTCTGGATGGTCTAAGAAAATGGTGGAGTGATTGGAGGTATGCAGGGTGGCTCACAGGTGGGAAGGGACAGCCAGAGAAGCAAGTTTGGAAAGGGCAGGAACCTGGCAGCTTGGGGAGGGTGTGTGGCAGCAGACTCCTCAGTAGATGGGCGAGGACTCGCTGTGTGTCCAGAACTGTGTGGCTGAGCTCCTGCCCTGTAATCTGTCTGCTGAGGAAGGGAATCCCTGAGAGAACGTTCAGTGGGTCCCAGGTTTGTCAGGAATCTCAATCACAAGGTGTTTAAACACGAAGTTGACAGCCTTCCAATGGCTTCTATCCCTCTCTTCCCCATCTCAGCCAGTGGCCTTGTCCTGCGGCCATTTACCCATTCCTTCTTTCTCCCTCACTTCCCACATTACAAGTCCTGTCAAGTCACCTTCTAAATGGCTTTTTCTCCCTCCACCATGACCACCCCCCACACCTCCAACATCATTCATTCTAACAACAGCAACAGCTGGCTCTGACTCGATCCTCCCTCCAGCAGTCGGAGAGGCATCACTGCTCTGCTTACCACAACTCTAAGGTGCCCCCTAAATAAAGACTGAGCTCCTTGGACGGGCCTATAGGCCGAGTGATCTCTCCAGCCTCCTCTCCACCACAGCTGTCTGTATGTGCAGCCTCTGTAAGCTCTCGCCTGTCCCTGCTCAGCCATTTGTGTTTCTACTGCCTGGAGGCCAGAGGCACCTGGCATACCTGGGCTGGAAGCAACGCTTGCATTTCCCAGCTGCATGTACCTGGGCCCAAGCCTCATCTCCCTGAGCCTCAATGTCGTCCTCTGTTCAGACAGACGCAGCAATGTGGGCCATGCATGGTGGTTGTGAAGACCAAATATTCAGGCATCCAGCTTCTCATTCAACAAATGTCCACTTGCACCTGCTGTGCCAAGTGCTTTCCTGCACACTGGGGACACAGTGGTGAAGCAGACAGACGGCCCCTGTGTGCACAGCCTCCCACTCAAGGAGCCAAGAGGAGGAACACGACTACCAGGATTGTGGGTGTCCCTCACCGCAGCTCTACCCTCCCTCCCCCTCAGCCCCTCGTCAATCAAGGCCTGAGACAGCAAGACTCGCGCGCTGGACCGGCCTGGGGTGGCCCCACCCCTTCTGCTCGGGACACCAGCCAATGGGACCTCGAGGCCGGGACCAGGCACGTGCTGACAGCCCGCCGCTTCCGCTCGGAACACCAGCCAATGAGGACAAGAGGCCGGCTCTGGGGCGGGTCTGGTAACGGAAAGGGGCGGGGCGTCACGCTGAGGAGCCGCCTCAGGCCTCTGCCGGCCGCGGCGGAGCAGCCCGGAACGCTGGCGGAGCTGGAGGTGAGTGAGGCCCGCCGGCCCGGGCCGCCCCGCCCCGGCTGTGCCGCCGCCTCGCGGCGAGCCCTCCGCCCCTCACGCCACACGTCGCGGATCCCGGACCCCCCACCCCCGACCCCTCGCCTGGCGCCCCGCACGGGCACCTCCAGACGCCACACGCCTCGAGTTCCCTCACGCGCACCCCAGGCTTGGCGCAGGCAGTCGGCCTCCGACCCCGGGGCTCCTGCCGCCCAGCCTCCCGGGGCGCCCGCCCCTCAGCCCTTCACACCCACGCGGCCCCGCCATCGTGCCGGGCGTCGCGTCAGGAAGGCGTGCGGGGGCTGCGCCCACCTGCCGTCGCCCAGTGTCCCTCTAGGCCCCGGCCTGCCCCGCCCCTTCCGCGTGCTCCAGCCACTCGCACGCGGTGCGAAGCCCGAGGACAGGCGCGCCGCGCTTCCCCCACGGGGCCTGCGCGTCCCAGGCGGCCACGCCGCCTCGCCACACGCGTGTCACTCTCCTCAGGCGGAGGACGGCCGTTCCCAACAGAGAAGCCTGCGCCTGAGATTCCCGAGCAAGCTGGCGACCTCAGGCCTGAGCCGGGCCCTGCCCGCCCCGGGGCCCCGGCCCTCGCCCCGCGTCCCCGGCTGTCCCCCGCTGCCCCTCCGCTCCTCGCCGGCCCTCTCCGTTTTGTCTCGTGACCCATTACTCTTCATGCATGGAAATCCTGCTGCTACTTTTCTGGTCTGAAACAGGCCTCCCCGAGATGGCCGATGACGCCACATCAAGTGTCCGGATTTCACGGGGCGCTTTGTATTGTAGTATTTGACGCTGGTGTCACGTCTCCCGACCGAAAAAGAAGGCACTGTGGCTCCACGCTCCATTCCAGGCTGCTGGCCCATTTCTCTGCTTCTTTCTGAACCAAACCGCACATGTTTCTACTTCTCCTCTCCCTTTCTCTTTAAACACGTGTCAGCCGGGCTTTTGTCCCTGACACGTCGTGAAAACAGCTCCTGTCAGGATCACCAGTAACGAACGTCACTTTTCATTCCTTACGCTGTGTGACCTGAGACGTGATTGATCAGTGTTTACTTTCTTCCCGTGGCTTCCAAGACATTGCGCTCCTCCACCCCGTGGGGTGCTCCTTTCCACTGTGCTCTGCTGGTTCCTCTCCATCTTCCCAAATTCTAAACATCGCGCTCATCCCTCCATCCCATGTCCCCTCACTTCCTAGGTGATCTCAACTCATCCCGTGGCTTTAAAGGTCACCTATACGCCAGTGACCCCCAAGATGGATGTTCAGCCAGGCTTTCCGTCACACTCCAGAGTCATCTTTCCACGTGGATGTCAGCAATGTCCTGGCTCCATTTTCACAACTTACGCAGAACCAGTCAGTGCTCACTGCTTCCACCTCTAACGTCATCCGCGCCCCGTCACCCTTTCCTGCCGCAGCCTCCTCTGCACTCCACCCTGCCCACCCAGTCTGTTCATAACATCGCAGCCAGAGTTCAAACCATGTCACCTGTCAGGTTCCTCTATTATCTCCTCCCTCAGAATAAAAACGCAAGTTCCTGTGTTGCTGTGCCCTCCCCAGCCTCCCCTGCACTCCAGCATGGCTAGCCTCCTCACTCTTCCTCAGCCACAGCCACGCACACTTGCCCTCGGTGCCTGTTTTTTGTTTTTGTTCTCTCTGCACAGAACTCTTCGCCAACATATCCAGAGGACTCACGTGCTCATGTTCTTTGAGCCTGTTTCAGGGTTCGCCTTCTGTCACGTCCTGCGTGGCAAGGGCAAATGGGACACGAGAGGGGCGGCGCAGATTGAATAAG
>NW_017731880.1:1203085-1223216 GCF_001890085.2 Hipposideros armiger | reverse complement strand
CAGGGGAGACAGCTGATATCATTCCATCAGGTCCCAGTCAGGCTGAGACGCCCCCCGAGAGAGCTTTACAGATATCATTCCATCCGGCCTCAGTTTTCCGAGGCACTCTCTCTCGACTAATGGGTCAGAGGCTAATGCAGGGGGGGTGGTCTAAGAATGGCTGTAAGGCGACAGCCTTCTCAGACGGGATTTCCGTAGTCCTCATACAGGCAGTGGCTGTAACCACTCCATTGCTCCGTGACCTCCCCTACCTGGCTTTATCTTCTCTGTAGCACTTACTGCCTGACATTTTACATACTTTGTGTTTATTGCCTATCTCTCTGGACTAAAATGCAAACTTCACAAAGTCTGGGATTATCGCCTGTTTTGTTTGCTGATACACTCTTAGCACCTGAAGCAGTGCCTGACAGTCAATAAATACTTGTTGACGACAAGAATTGGCCAGCCTCTCTTTCCAAGTACACACTCCCCAGTTTCCTACATTTCTTACTGCTGATCAGTGCTTCCTATGGCCTTGTTTCCTTCTATTCTTCAGTGCTGCTGCTCTTAAGGGCTCCTTCCTACTTCATTTTCTCTTCTCCTTTTATACATTCACTGTGAATGATTCATCTCTTCCTGTCATTTCAACCACCATCAAATCTTTATTTTCAGCTTAGCCTCTCTCCAGGGCTCTAATCGTGTATTCCAGCTCTTTGTTGAATAGTTCTGCCAGGATAGACGCCACACACTCAAGCCGCCCCAAATTGAACTCAGCTCTCCCCATCCCACCCCTCCACCCCCATTATCTCTCCTTTGCTTCACCCATCCTGACAGTCACCATATTGTCTGGGGCAGCTGTGAGGAAGTGAAGTGCTGAGGCCCTCCACCTTGAGAGTCAGACAGGACTGGGTTTGAACCCAGCTGTCTACATTTTAGCTCTGTGACTTTGACTAGCTTCTTCTGTAGTCCTCGGTCACGTCATCTGTACAGAGGGGAGTCATAGAACTTAATTAGTAGCACTGTCTGAGGATGAAATCACTCAGTGCTTGTGGAGAATTTGCACAATTCCTGGCATGTCTGAAGCCTGAAATGTTAACCTTTTATATAATTGGGTTCATATCACTTTCTCACATAATTATAACAAAATATTCTCTGCACAGCTACTCTCTCTGTACCCAATGTTTCACATGCAGTCATGCCAGCTATTTAATTTGGAAAATGTAGGTGCCTGTTATCTTCACAATATCATGCAAAGGAACTGTCATTCCCTATACAGAAGAGGAAACTGCACCTTAAAGAAATTGGATAACGTCCCAGGGTCTCCCAGCCAGTAAATGGCAGAGCCTGGATTCTAGCCCAGGCCTCCAGGGTGCACAGAACCTTGCTCCAGTTTCTTACTGAATTTTGTCACTTGTCAGTTGTGTGCACACTGGATTACCGGGGCCAAGTCTCAGAACTACGCATTTGCTGTCTGTCTGACATTGAACAACTTAGTTAGCTTCTTTGAGCCGTTTTCCTTCCTCCTCTTTAAATTGGAATATTAATAGTACTTACCTTATAGGGCTCTTAGAAAGATTGAAACGCTGAGAACAGGATCTGGCTAGAAGTAGGTACGGGAGCTGTGGGAATGTGAAAGACCAACTTTCAGAGCTGGCTGGTGTGAAATGTAAGGACAGACTTCCAGAAGAAGTGACCTTGAGCTGAGTCTTACAAAAACAAGAGCGAGGGAAGGGCATTTCAGGCAGTAGAATACCGATATATGCAAAGGCATGGAGGCAAGAGAGGACGAGGTGTTTTCAGAGTCTCAGTGGCATGGCTGTAAGGGCTATTTTACATGAGAAAGCTTTGCTTTGAAACCGAGCAAGGATGTTTGGATGCATGGATATCGCTCTTCAAAGACTCTTGCTTTACAGGTTTCCTCTTATAAGACTGATTTCCATGATGGCGGGGACTGTATACTTTTTAATTTTGTGACCCCCAGTTTCTGTAGTACTTGGCATATAGTAAGCACCCAAATTTACCAAGTTAAATATTTGGTCTGACTGAAGTTTAAGGCAGATATGAGAACAGGACATGGCTCGATCCTGACAAATAGGAGCTTTAGTGCCTTTTACGTCATTATTTAGGCAGAGAAGAAACTATTTGAATGTTTATTTTTGTTTTAAAAAATAATATATATCTTACTAAAGTTACTGATTTAAAAATCCAGTCTTCCCTGAGCATTTACATTTAGTTTATAGATCTTATTCTAAATAAGATTTTTTATTAGATTATTCTGTATAAGATTATTCTAAATAAGATTATCTTATCCTAAACTCATAATGCTATTCTAGGTCTAGAAAATTTTAGTAGTAACTTAATGTTTTTATTTCATTTACAATCTTAAATTCATTTAATTATAAACAATATATTTTATTTCTTTTGGTACCTCAATTTTCTTAATAACAAACCTGCCCACCTGCTTAAATAATTCTTATAAATATCATAAGTCAAACTTATAAACATGGTGAACCTCAGGTTCTCTTAAATGTCCCAAAACTCTTTATAAACTAAGATATTGACTTAACATTACAACCACAGTCAATTTAATTTTAAACTAGAATGACAAAGCTGACTTGTTACTCTAATAGACCAAATCCTCTTAAATGTAGAAATGCATAAAATACCAAATAGTCACAGTAATTCTGGTTTTTTATGCTCTTAACTCCCTACCTTCTCAGCATTGAAAGTTACCCATTAGGGAAGCATAGTTTTTGGAATTCCCTTCTCTTGTACTTTTTAGAGTTGTCTTCTCAGCTTGCTGAGATTTCATAATGATCAGAGGACACTGACTGGGGTCCAGTGACTCTGGAGTCTGGCCTGGCTCCAGAACAGGACTCTCCTGGTTCTCCTTCTCCCCCCCGCCCCGCTCCGTAGTCCCTTGGGCTGGTTCCTTCACGTCGTCCCAGTTTTGATGCTGGGCCTCTTCTCCATCTACATTCTCTCCCTTGATCTCATCTGTTATCAGCATCTGTATGCTGATGACGCCCCCATTTCTCTCTCTCCCTGAGTCCATTCATCCAGGTGCCTGCTAACATTCTTACTTGGATGCCTCATAGGCTTCTTAAACTTCAATATGTTCAAAACGGAGCTCTTTCTTCCCCATACAAACCAGCTCCTTCCAGTCTTCCCCCATCTCAGTTAGTGGTACCTCCCTTTCTGGATGCCCAGTCAGAAACCTCCATGTCATCCCTGATTCCGCACTGACTCATCAGCAAATCTTCCTGCTCTGCCCTCAACATGTACCCTGAATCTTCCTCCTTTACAGTTCTTCCTGGTCTGAGCTGCCATCTCGCACTTGCGTTATTCCACTGGCCCCCTAACTAGTCTCCTTGCATCACCCCTGTCCATACAAGCTATTCTCTAACCTAGTGATTTTTTTTTACAAGAACTTTTATTGGGGAACAGCGTGTTTTCCCAGGACCCATCAGCTCCAAGTAAAATAGTTGTCTTTAGTCTAGTTGTGAAGGTTGCAGCTCCATTGCCCATGCAGGGATTGAACCAGCAACCTTGGTGTTAGGAGCACTACGCTCTAACCACCTGAGCCAACTGGCCACCACCCTAGTGATTTATTAACATGTAAATCAGATTAGCACCTTCCAGGCTCCGCAAGTCTTTTCAGTGGCCTACAAGGCCCACCAGAATCCCACCCTCCATCTTCGACGACTCTCCACTTCGTTCTCTCTCTACTGAATGCATTGCCCTTGGTGCTTCCCCTCCAGTTCATCCAGCAGGCTCCTAGCTCGGACCTCTGTTCTGACCATTCTCTCTGCCTGGAACGTGCTCTCCCCAGATACCTGTATGGCTCACTCTCTCACTTCCTCCGGGTCTCCAGTCAAAATCACTTCAGCGAGGCCTCCCCTGCACACTTATTTAAACCGCAGCCACCACCCTACATACTCTCCCACACCCCATCTCTGGCTGTCTCTCTTTCCTTGGTACTGTACCCCCTTCTTATATTTATTTCACTAATTAATTTATTTTTTCCTCTCCCCACTAGAATATAACTTCGTTAGACCAAGGATTTTACTCTGTTTTGTTTACTGTATATATTCAGAATCTAAAGTGGATAAAAGAATGTGGGAAGAACTTTGTAACTTAATGAATTGAGCAAGTAGCCCTCACAACTTAGGTTGTGAATTGTGTCATTATCCACTTCTTTGCCTTCACACACAGATTTTTGTAACCACCCACATGATAGAATTATTTTATTCCATTTTGCAATTCTTTAGCTCTTTAGTAAAAAAACAAAAGCTGTAGATATTTTTTACCTTTATAGAGTTTTATGTTATTTTCATGGATCTTTTTTCATCACATTTCTTGGAAATACACAACTTGTGTAGATTTAAATAGTATCTAATCAAACTCTGGATCTCTTGAGGCTTTCTTCAATTTGGTTACAACTTAGAGCTGGATGAGAATGGAGCAGTCAGCAGGTAGCCTATGAAGGATCTTCTATCTGTAATAAGATTATGTTTTATCCTGAAAGAAATGGGGAGCTACTGAAGGATCTCAAACTAAGTGACATGGTCAGATTTGCATGTTAGGAAAGGTCACTCTGGAGGTGAACTGGAAAATGGATTGGACAAGATGAAGCTACAGGCAGGGAGACCAGTTAGGAGTCTCTGACTATATTCTAAGTGGAAGGTGAGGAGAGCCTGCACCATTAATTCCAAGCTTCTTGTTTTTAGCTCCAACCTTTCTCTTGAACTCCAGGCCCATCTATTCAACTGCCTATTCAAATCTCCAGTTGGAGGCCTAGTAAGCTGCTCATATTAAAATGTTCAAAACACAGCTGGGGGCCGGCCGAGTGGCGCGTTGGTTAAGAACTGGCTTGGGACGCCAGAGGACCCCGGTTCGGATCCCACATATGAGGGCCAGTGACACTGCCCTCTACAGCTAAGGTGCTGAACAACAGCTCGACCTGGAGCTGGGCTGCTGTGGGTCGCCGGCGACGGTGTGGGCTGCAGTGGGTTGCCATGGGCTACTGTGTGTAGCCAGCAGCCAGCGTGAGCGGCCAGCAGCCGCCATGAGTGGCCGTCCAGAAGCCGGCGACTGATCTGCCTCGCCCGGGAAGAGCGCAATGATGGTGCCAGCATGGGCCAGTGAAGCAACGTCCTCCACAACTAGACTGAAGAACAAAACGACAGCAACTTGTCTGTTCCCCTTCCCCCAATTCCCCAATAAAATCTTAAAAAAAAAAAAAAACTACAGCTGGATTTCCCTTCTAATCAGCTCCTCACCTAGTCTTCCCCATTTCAGTCAGCACCAGCATCCATCAGGTTATTCTCACCAAAATTAGGAGTGATTTTAATTTCTGCCTTCCCCCACTTGCCCCAGCAAACCTAGACCCATCAGATTCTTTGTCAGATCCTGTTGGCTCTCTTCTAAAATGTAGCCCACTTCTTACCATCGATATCGTTACCACCCTAGTTCCAGCCGCTGTCACTCTATGCCACTCTGGTGCACTCCTGACCAATGCGGCTTCCCAGTTTTGCCCCGTCAACCTTCTGCAACAGTCCATTTTCCCAAAACAGGTGAAGTTCATTGTCTTAAGACATAATCACATAACCCCCTGCTCTCAACCTCCAGTAGCTTTTCCTCACACTCAAAATAAAATTGAAGTTCTTGCCTACTTAGCTGATCTCATTCCATACCACTCCTCAACCCCAAGCTACAGTTTCTTTCTCTTCCTTACAACACACCAGGGCCACTCCCCCCTTTTCTTGAGCCTTTCCCTCAAATAGAACTCTTCCCCTAGATCCTCACGTGCCAACGCTTTCTTGTTATTCAAGTGTCTGTTCAAATGTCACTGCATTAGAAAGGCCTGTTACTCTGTGAGCTAAAGTCGTGCCCCTCTCCTCCACCGCCCCCCATGAAAGCATTTGTATTACACAGCCTCGTTTTCTGTTCTTTGTATCAGTGAGCACACACTGAAGGAATCTTTACGAATCTGTTAACTTATCCTCTGCCTCTCCCCTTGGAATGGAAGGAAGCTCCATGAGAGCAAGGGTTTTGTCTGTCTGGACCCACAGACACACTGCAGTACCCACAGAGCTCTAGTAGTGGTGTCTGGCACATAGTAGATGCTCAGTGAGTCTGTAGCCAATGGTGGGTGGCAGGAGAGACCTCAAAGCAGAAACCTGGGAGGGAGGGAATGAGGGGCTGACAGGAGAGACCCCAGGGGGCTGGGCCAGGCCATGAGCACTACAGCAGCAGGGTCCAGCTCACTGGTGGCTCCCAAGCCCTGGGCCTTTCTGACCCACAGATGATTAAATATTTATTCCATGGATAAATAAAATTTATGAGTTTCAACGACCCCTTGGGTCAGGAAGATAAGAGAAGGGGTATTAAAGATAACCTCAGGCTTCCGGCTTGGGCTACCCAGGTGTGAGTACAGGAGGTGGAATTAACGCGTCGATTTATCTCACTGCTTAGATGGCTGATTCTGACCCTGGAGAAAGAAACTATGACAACATGCTGAAAACACTGTCAGACCTGAATAAAGACTTGGAAAAGCTGTTGGAAGAGATGGAGAAAATCTCAGGTAGGCTGATTTCCCAAACAGAGTGTCTTCCCCCTTCATTCCAGGAGCTCAGATCCTCCCTAGACCTCTGAGCTCAAATCATGTGCCTCTTAGCAAGGCCTTCCCTGACCACCAGGTAACTGTTGTACCACAGAACTTGATGCTTACCACTGAATATTGTCTTGATTGTTTTCTGATTTTACGTGTGTTTGCATCTTATTTCTGCAACCTGTCAGTTACCTCTTGGAGGCAGAAATAGTGACTTTGTCTTTTATAACTGGGCACAGTATCAGACCCAAGCTCGAGTACTCAGCAGATGAGAAATGATGTTAGCATAGCACCTGTAAACAGAATTGGAACATTTTCTCCGTGAGTCATTTAAAAAAAAAAAGAGTTCAGAGTAATGGTGCCAGGACTGGTGAGGTTCTGAAATGGGAGGTGCACTCAGTGGAATAAAGCAGCAGTAGAGTGGAGCAGGTGTCTCCATTTTTGGAAAAGAACGGTGGTCTGTTATTTTAAGCCAGTTCTTAACCATCGTGCCACTCGGCCGGCTCCCGCTGGTCTGTTATTTTATTCAGTATGTCTCCACTAAGTGGTAACCAGCAGTGGTAGCAATACCATTATAATTTCTTTAATTTGTTCTTTACTATAATACTTCTTACAATTTGTGACCCTAAATTTTGCTAGAGAAAATCATAATGTAAAACACATTTTAGAAAGCATGTATACTCTACTCAAGTGAAAACAAACTATTTTTAAAGGCATTATAAATTTGCAAATCATCTCCATTTATTACAACAGGCTTTAGAAAATTTCTGTGTAGAAATGTTTGCAATACTTTTGCCTGTGCACTTGAAAGTTTTATATATATTTTAAACTACCTTTTTAAAAATTCTGTAATTCATTTTCTACTATAAACTACATAACTCCTTCAATCTAATTAAATATTCTCTCAGTTAACAGCACTTACTGAGCACCTACTATGTGCTAGTCTAGTAATATAAAGCTGAATAGAGATGCTCCTTTATTAGAGAAGTAGGTGGAAGCCAGAAAAGACATCAAGAAAGATGACCAATTGTAATTTAAATATATAAATTAAAATTAAAACTTGTTTTTATTTTATATTAAAACTGTAATCTGGCAAATGCTAATGATGGTGTAAACCAAGTACGGGGTAGGGGTTGGGGGCAGAGGGAGGAGAGCGGACTGCTTAGGAGGCACTGGAGGCTTTGAGCAGAGCACTGGGGAAGGAGTGGAGACTGGGCAGATGAGGTAGGGGTGCTGGCGGAGAGAGGAAGGACAGTCCAGCAGAAGAGGTGGTCAAGGCCATGTGCCAAGAGGGAACGCCTGGTGGAGCCAGGGAGCCAGACTGGCACGTGGTCTCACACGGTGGCAGGCCGAAGAAAGGAGAGGCTGAAAGGTGAGAAGGTCTTCAGTGCCAAGCTAAGGAGCTTTACTTTTCTTGTCTAGAGAGAGAGAGCCCTTTGGGATTTCAAGGAAGGTACTTATGTTTCAGAAAGATAACCTCTGGTAACAGTGTGAGGGATGGTTTGGAGAGGGAAGACTGGAAGTGGGAAGACCAGTTAGGAGGAGTCCACTAAACTAAAGGCTCTTAGTTTAAAAAAGGAACTACGAGCCTTAACTCAGACTTGGCACTGAGAACAAGAAAGGAATCACAGCCTTCTGTGACAGCACCTCTTATGGATTTGTAAGAGCTCTTTATGTCTTAAGACTAAAGTCTGATAAAAATTGTAGTAAATATGTTCCCCAGTTTGCTATTTTCTTTTTAATTTTGTATGGAGCTTTGGTAAACAGGAGTCTAATGTAGTGAAAAATCTGTCAGTATTTTCCTTCTGATTTACTCACATAGCTTGAATCCCTAACCGAGATCATTGAAATACTTATGTTTTCTCCAATTTTTCTATGTGTTCCTTTCTAACATCTAATTCTAAACCATCTGATATGCCAAAGAAACCAAGCTGTGTACTGCATTTTTATTTAGATCCACCAGAGGCTCTCTCTTTGGCAAATAGTCCAATGATAATTAAGGTAATAAGTAAGTTATTAAGTAATAATAGTTAAGTAAATTAACATTGCTAATGTAATATTGCTAAGATACTAGTGTTATAAAAAATGCTCTCTCACCTTAGAGACAAGGTTCACAGGTGATTATATTGAAATAAGTCACATAAAACTCAGCTTTGACAATTTTAAATTTTTTTGTAAAGACTTCTAAGTACATGTAAGGTTGTCTGATACACACAACTGTTGTATTGAAGCAGCTATGCTTCGTGGAAGGCTTGTGCTCTTTCCTTGTCCCAGAATAAAACCATGCAGCCTATGTCTGCTTGGCGTGAATGAGGCTTTTCTCGGACACGGTCCCACATCCTTCTCTTGGCGCTTTTCCACATCATTCCATGACTGGTGTGAGGCCCATTTTTTTCCCCTTTAGCTGATTCTTTCCTTAGTTTAGTTTTACATATTTTCCTCTTTATAATTCCATCTTCACATAAATTTTCTGCACAGTTGTCTAATTTGGGGGTAATATAAGTCTTTTAAAAACATTTTAAAACAGTTTATTGGTAAAAGTATGTTTTTATCAACAACCACAGATTAAGTAATATTAAACTATTTTGTATAACTTATCTTTTGTAATTTCTTAAGCAAACTGTATGTTCTTGGGCCCATGGACTCAAATCCAGTGATTGGAAACATTGAAATATTTTTTTCCGTGAAGGGTAAGCAGAAGACCCATTTTCTCATAGTGTCCCTAGGACAAGTTAGGACAAATATTGTTACCAGAAATGGCATGATTCTGGACCAGGACGGTATAATCCTCACCCTGGCCCTTTAGGTGAATGTAAAGCTGGGATGCTTGCCCCCTCCTGTCACTGGGAAGGCTTTTGTCCAATTGTTCCATTGACCACGCAGGGCAAAGCAAATCTCCAGGAAGCAAGCATCACAACTATTAAAACCACCAACCAGCAAATAAACACAAGATACATATTTCTTTTTTTTTAAAGATATATATTTCAAGCAATATTAAAAGGCAAAATTCCCTTGACTCCGAGGTTTAAAATTCTCTTTCCATTCTCTTGAACTTTCAATTTCTTCTTTGGTTATTGCTTTAAGATTGTGTCAATTTGGAGGGCTCATTTTTTTTTTGAAAGATACACTTTCATTAAAATGGAATTATACCATACAAACTACTTTTAAAATAAAGAGGGTTGGGCCAGCCTAGTGGCGCGTTGGTTAAGAGCGTGAGCTATGAGCAACAGGGTCGCCGGTTCGATTCCCACATGGGCCAGTGAGTTGCACCTGAGCTGAGCTGCCAAGAGGTGACAGGATGGCTCAGCTAGTGAGAGCATGTGCTCCTAACAACAAGGTTGCCGGTTCAACTCCCACATAGGATGGTGGGCTATGCCCATCCACAACTAAGATTGAACACAGCACCTTGAGCTGAGCTGCCCTGAGTTGCTGCCGGCCGGCCGGATGGCTCAGTGGTTAGAGCGTGTGCTCTTAGCAACAAGGTTTCTGGTTCAACTCCCACATGTGATGGTGGGCTATGCCCACCCACAACTAAGATTGAACACAGAACCTTGAGCTGAGCAGCCTCAAGCTGCCGTTGGGCGGCCAGGTGGCAACTGGACTTGGAGCTGAGCTAGCTGCGCCCTCCACAATTAGATTGAAGGACAACAACTTGGCTGTTCCCCTTTCCCCAATTCCCCAACACTGTTCCCCTCCCCCAATTCCCCAATAAAATCTTTAAAAAAAGAAAAGAAAAGAAATACATCCCAAATGAAAGAACATTAGAAAACTCCAGAAAAAGAAGTAAACAAAATGGAGGCAAGCAATTTACCAGATACAGAGTTCAAAACACTGTTTATAAGGATGCTCAATGAATTTAAGGGAAGAATAAATAAACTTAGTAAGAATTTACACAAAGAAATAGAAACCATAAAAAAAAGCGAATCAAAAATGAAAAATATAAACTGAAATGAAGAATACATTAGATGGAATCAACATCAGATTACCGTAGATGAAGCAAAGGATCAAATCAGCAAATTGGAAGACAAAACTGAAGAGGAGGGAAAGACACCAAGCTCATTTTATGAGGCCACCATTACCCTGATTCCAAAACCAGAGACATTACAAAAAAAGAAAATTATAGGCTAATATCCCTGATTAACATAGATGCAAAATCCTCAACAAAATATTAGCAAACCGGATTCAGCAATACATTAAAAAGGTCATACATTATGATCAAGTGGAATTTATACTTGGGATGCAAGTTTGGCTCAATATCTGCAAATCAATTAACATGATATACCACATAAGCAAAATTAAGGATAAAAATCATAGGATCATATTAATAGATGCAGAAAAAGCATTTGACAAAATTCAGCATCTATTTATGATAAAAACTCTCAGCAAATTGAAAATAGAGGGAACATGCCTCAACATGTTAATAAAAGCCATATATAACAGACGCACAGCTCATATACTCAACAATGAAAAGCTAAAAAAAAAAAAAAAGCGTTTTCCTTAAGATCAAGAATAAAACAAGGATGCCGCTTTTACCACTCTTATTCAACATATTGGGTTATCGGAAAAGTCATGATGTAGTTTTTCTGTTTTTCATTGCAAAAATGCATCATGACTTTTCCAACAACCCAATAGTATTGAAAACCCTAGCCATGACAATCAAACAACAAAAAGAAATTAAAAGCATCCAAATTGGAAAGGAAAAAGGAAAACTGTCATTATGTGCAGATGACGATACTATATATAGAGGACGCTAAAGATCCCATTGAAAAACTATTAGAACTGATAAAGGAATTCAGTAAAGTAGCAGGATACAAATTTTATATTCAGAAATGGGTTGCATTTTAATATGCCAATAACAAAGTATCAGAAAGAAAGTAAGAAAACAATCCCACTTAAAATTGTATGAAAAAAAATACCTAGGAATAAATTTAACCAAGGATGTAAAAGACCTGTACTCAGAAAATTATAAGAGAATGAATAAAGAAATAGAAGAAGATACAAATAAATGGAAGCATATACCATGCTCATAGAGATGAAGAATTCACATCATTAAAATAACCGTACTAGGGCCGGCCGAGTGGCGCAATGGTTAAGAACTGGCTTGGGATGCCAGAGGGCCCCGGTTCGGATCCCACATATGAGGGCCAGTGACACTGCCCTCCACAGCTAAGATGCTGAACAACAGCTCAACCTGGAGCTGGGCTGCTGTTAGTCGCCGGCGATGGCGTAGGCTGCAGCCCCTGTGGCAGTGGGTTGCCATGGGCTACCGTGTGTAGCCAGCAGCCAGCGTGAGCGGCCAGCAGCCGCAGTGAGCGGCCGTCCAGAAGCCAGCGACTGATGTGCCTCGCCCGGGAAGAGCGCAATAATGGTGCCAACTTGGGCCAGTGAAGCGACATCCTCCACAACTAGACTAAAGAACAAAAGGACAGCAACTTGTCTGTTCCCCTTCCTCAAATTCCCAATAAAATCTTAGAAAAAAAATTGACAATAGTTATAATTTCTACATCTTGAATTTAAATAAATATTTTATTAAGGTGACATTCACATAACATAAAACTAACCATTTTGAAGTATACATTCGTGGCATTTAACACGTTCACAATGTGTACAGCCACCAACTCTGTCTAGTTCCAAAACATTTTCATCACCCAAAAAAGACATTCCATACCCATATCTCTGTGTTCCCAGTCCGTGGCGACCACCAGTCTGTTTTCAGTCTCTATGGATTTACCTATTCTGGACATTTCATATAAATGAATCATACAACATATGACATTTTGTTTCTGGCTTTCACTTAGCATAATATTTTTGAGGTTCATTCATATTGTAGCACATATTAGCACTTTATTCCTTTATATGGCTGAACAATATTCCATTGCATGAATATATCACATTTATTCATTCATTCATCCATTGATGGATGTTTGGGTTATGTCTCCCTCTGTCTCTTGTGAATAAGCTGCTGTGAACCTGTGTGTGCAAGTATCTGTTTGAGTCCCTGCTCTCAGTTCTTTGGGAATATTACCTAGGAGTGGGATTGATAGGTCAGGTGGTAATTCTGTGTAGCTTTCTGAGGATGTCAAACTTGTACACAGTGGTACACCATTTCACAGTCCCACCAGGAATGTACAAGGTTCCTGTTTCTCCACATCCTTGCCAACACTCGTTATTTTCCAGGGTTTTTTTATTATTGGATTTCCAATCTTATTCTTACTGATTTGAAGTAATTTCTTATATATTCTCAATATTAACCCATTATTAGTGTTAGGCATTGTAAATTTCTTCTCTTCTACTATTTGTATGAAAAGTTGGTCCAGTTGTCCTTAGTTAAAAAAATTTTTTGATAAAAATAAATTTACCAATATTTTGCCTTGTTGTTCGTGGTTTTTAAGAAGTCCCTAGATCTGCTTAATTTTGATCTATAAATGTTATTTTATCTTTCATATTTATATCTTTAATCCGTCTGCAGTACACTTTTTTTCATTGATTTTTGCTGTTACTTTCATCATATGCTAAATTCCCATGTATACTTAGGTCTATCTCTGAGCTTACTAGCTCTTTCCATTGGTTTATTTGTCTGTACCACACTGTTTTTTAAAATAGGGATTTATAAGTTGTCTTGATATCTAATAGGACATATCCTCCCCGCCCTTTTTTTTTAAAAGATTTTTTATTGGGGGGTCGGGGGAGGGAACAGCATTGGGGAATCAGGGAAGGGGAACACAAAAGTTGCTCTCCTTTTGTTCTTCAGTCTAGTTGTGGAGGACATCGCTTCACTGGCCCATGTTGGTATTGTGATCATTGCATTCTTTCCGGCTGAGGCAGATCGGTTGCCTACCATTGGACAGCCAATCACTCCAGCTCACAGCAGCTCACGTCGGCTGCCGGCCACACGTGGTAGCTTATGGCAGCCCACTGCAGCAGGGGCTGCAGCCTACGCCGTCACCAGCTCCTCAAGGCAGCCCAGCTCCAGGTTGAGCTGTTGTTCACCACCTTCGCTGTAGTGGGCGCAGCGTCACTAGCCCACATGTGGGATCTGCACCGGGGCCCTACTGCTCAGATCTGGCGTCCCAAGCCAGCTCTTAACTAATGTGCCACTCGGCCGGCCCTTGAATTTCTTTTACAAACTCATAACATATTATCTTAACACAGTTAGATTTGATTAGCACATGTTATATTTAGCATTTTACATCTATATTCATGTGAGATAGACCTATAATTTTATTCATATTGTCTTTGGTTTTAGAATAAACCAGCTTAGGGGAAATTATGTTTCTATTTTTCCTTATCTCTATTCTCAAATTTTCTACAATGTAAATGGAATGTGTCTATAAAATGCTGTTCTTAAAAAGTTACAACAGCCCATGTAGTGACATTAGCAGTCTTCCCTCTTTTCCTAATTTCTGGAATCTCTTGCATTAGCTAAGCATTAACTCATCTTTCAAAACTTGGTAGAATGCATCTGTAAGACCACCTGGGCCCTGGCGTCTGGGGAGGTAGAACGTCATCATTTACATTTAAAATGTTGCTTGGTCTCTTGTGCCAGGGCTGTGAATCAGCCTTGGGCTGCTACCCTGCAGGCTCATCTGCATCCTTTTGTCGCCTGGTCAGCTGGCCCTCCTGTCGTTGCTCCCTATGCCTCCTCCTCCACTTGTCTTTCCAGGCTCTCAAAGCAAACCCCTCACCACATCACCGGTCAGTTCTCCCGCCTTCTGCACAGGTTTGGGACAGTTGGTGCTCACCCTTCACTGACCCCTGCGTCTAGGTGTGCCCCTTGACCACTTTTTCTTCATTTCCATGTGAGGACCTTGGCCCTTCCCAGCAGGTTATCAAAGTGCACGGGAGGGCCTCTCAGAATGCCTGCTGTTCAGGCCCCTGCAGAGATTCGGACCCTGACTTTGCAACTGCACAGGCCTTACCAAAACCCCAGTGAGAGGGCCTGTCCTCAGCACCTGGTCTGCCCCATTTCTGTCACAACACACACTGCTTATTTCCTCCACAGCACCTTCCACAGTCTGTAGCTGTCTTGTATGTTTATCTGTCTCCTCCCCCTGCAGCTAGTATAGACACTTCCTAAGGGCAGGATGTAGACTGCCTTGTGGTCCATGCTGCCTCAGTGACGCACAAAGGAGGGGCTCTGCATCCTGCAAGAATGAAGGCTCGAGAGACTTACGTTGCTGGAGGATTTTCTGACGACTACGAGCCTTCCTAGTCTAGGCATTCTAAACATTCTTCCTTGGAGCAAACCAGAGGTCTGCATTTGACAGGGTGTTTTGGGGTCTAATTGAGTCGCCTTTTCTGAACTTCTTTGCTGCTGTACCACCAGGTTTCTTACCCGTGATGCAACCACAGACACAGAAGAGCCCCCTTGTGTTAAGGTAGGGAGGCCATCACGGGCATGTTCAGCGACATTACACTTCTCATAAAATAGACCCATAGATGAAAATATCCTCAACGACGGGTTTGTTTTTATGTTATCGTCACCGAGTCTCCTGACTGAGCTTGTTTGCTTCTGTGCTTTGGCCTTCAGAAGCTCAGAGCTAGAATTCCAGCTGCTACGTAGGGTTATATGAGATTGATCTCTGTGAGCTGTTTCTTCTCCTGCATTTGAATTTCTTCCCCACTCTAACTCTTTGCCCTGAGTACCTCAATTATTTATTTTATAGTAAGAGTTTCTCCTTTCTTGAGCACTTGCTATGTGCTAGGCAGTTTATTTATAGCATTTGTTTAATCTTCACAGCAAGCCCTGACATCGGACGTTGTCTGTCCTTTACAGATGAGGAGGCTGCAGCTCTCAAGGTCCCGTGTTTAGGTCACGCGGCTGGCAGGTGGAGAGCGGAGGCAAACCGTGCTCCACCTCCAGGTCCACTGCCACCTGCTATCCAGCCGACCTGAAGGGTGGCCGGCCGTCCCCGCACTGGTTAGCCAGATGCGTGTTAGGATGCAGGTTCCCGGGCACCACCCTGCCTGCTGCACAGGAACCACTGGGTCCTGGGAGGGCCAGCGGTCTACACTTGAACAGGTGTCCCAAGTGACTCACATGCTCCCCAAAGCTCAAGAATTCCTGCTCTCTCTCTGCTGAGACACTGCACGTGCCTTTCCACCAGCTTCTCCTTAACCAAACAGGCTTTTCTTTCAGTAAAACTTCACGTCTGCCCTGCTGCTGACCTTGGTTGTAGATAGATATACATGTGCATTTATTATTAATCATTCTGCCTATCTCCTCTTTGGTAATTTCTTTGAGGACATAGTTTCCCGAAGTATCCAGTATTTTTTAGCCCAGCAAAGAGAAATTTTAAGGGGACATGTTTACTGTGGTTGGTGGTCATGCGGAAGGGCTAGGACCTTGTTCTTTGTCGTTCCAGAGGGGAGACCCACACCTGTGGGGTGGGTGCTGCAGAGGGAAGGCTGTGGAGGTGGGGTGCTGTACTCTTCCATCGGACTGGTACAGGCAGCACACGCTCACCTGTAGGCCCAGAGGACACAGCCCTCAAGTTGCTCTCAAAGGGAGAGGACAGGGCAAGCAAGATGGTCAGTGCAGCGGTGGGCACCAAAGGGCAGCGGTGTGGAGTGTGGCAAAGCTTCCCAGAGGGAGGAGCCTCTGGACTGGCCTTGACAAAAGCACAGGAGTGCCCCGGCCACTGAGCACCACGTGACAGGCCCCCCCACCCTTACACCCGGCCTTGCAGGAGGAGCTGTGGTCCTGCCTACCTGAGCGTGTGATATGGGTGGCTGTCAGGACTGCTTGGGGTCTCCCTGAACCACTAGCTGCGAACTATGGTTAGGTAAGGTCTTGTGTTTGCTCTGATTTTCCCTGACATTTCATTTCCGACTGGCCTCCAGCCCTTTGGTGTCATGGCTGATGTGTACGGAAGCTAAGACTTGTGTGAGATGAGGGTGCTGTCCTTACTGCTCCATCTAGGGAGGAGTTTTCATGGGGATTTACAAGCCCTGCAGCAAGTAGCCGGCCAGCTTTCTCCCCCCAGAGTGGTGGGTGGCTCAGTGGGCCTGGTCCCTGGGGTGCCGGCCATGCCCAGCCTGGGGCCTGACCAGGGCCTGTCTGGTTGTTGCAGTGCAGGCCACCTGGATGACCTATGACATGGTGGTGGTGCGCACCAACCCCTCGCTGGCCGAGGCCATGCGCCGGCTGGAGGACGCCTTCCTCAACTGCAAGGAGGAGATGGAGAAGAAATGGCAGGAGGTGCTCCGCGAGACCAAACCCGCTAGTGAGCAGTAGACCCCTGGCTGCCTGGAGCGTGGAGGGCAGGGCCTTCTCGGCCTGGCGAGGACAGCGGCCCAGGTGTGGGCCGTGCACAGCACTGGTCTCTCAATAAACTGATTTTCAAACACAGCTTGAGGACCCTTCTGTCCCACCCGGCTGCATGTTGAACCTTGTGAACAAAACACGGGAAGTGCAATAATGCTGTCAGTGAATTACACGGATTGCGTGCCAAGCACAGAATAAAGAGCAAAAGGGGGCAGACAGGGACAACAGATCAGAGGGTGGGACGGGCCGCAGTATTCACATTTATTTACCTTCCGTGGAGGGTTCCAAAGTGGGTAAAGGGAACGTTATTTATTCAATTCTGTATCCTGGGCTATGCCAGGTGCTCACATAGGTGACCTGTGTCCTCACAGCTCGGAGTGACACGTCCATCATCCCCACTTCACAGGTGAGAACACAAAGGTAGATGTCTCGTCCAAGTCCACACAGCTAACAAGGGGCAGAGCTGGGGCGCAGGCCTGGTCTCACTTAAGGGCAGGAAGTGGAAGGTCTGAGCAGGTGGGACAGACCCCACAGGGTGCAGAGGGGCATGAGCCCGTGTGGTCCTGGCCAGGTCTGGGCTGGGGTTATGTGCAGGGGCTGCAGACAGCAGAGCAGTTTCACATATAGGGGTGCCAAGCCCTTGAGAACCAATCCGACAAAGGAGAGTAGGGTTGTTTCTGGGGAGCCAAGCCCTGCCCCAAGGCCTCAGGATGAGCAGAAAGCCCCAGAGGCGAGGATGTTTTCCTGGGGACTTCTTTGTTCTCTGTTCCGCCTTCCCACCCCGACATGGGCCCTGTGCCCAGCGTGTAGCCCCCAGGAAGCACGAATGCGTTCCCAGCCATCTCCTTCCTCAGCCAGCCACATCCTGGTCCTTGGGGACGCATTGGTCCCTGGTTCAAAGAGCACCAGTGTCTCGCAGGCAGATCTCCAGGCATCGTGGTTGGTGCTGTGAGAGGGGCGCCTGGGCTGGGGGAGCCCATGGCAGGGGTGCCCTGCCTCCAGGAGCGTCTGTGAGTGTCCCCAGGCGGTGGGCATGGACTCATCAGAAAGGCAGGAGGCTCAGTGGGTGTGGTAGGGACCCCCAGCGACCAGACCACAGGTGCAGAGAGCCTGGGCTCCCTGCTGGGAGAGGGAGGTGGGTGGAAGGGGAAATGAGAGGCTTACTGTGACCCAAGAGGAAAGCTGTCCCATAGACAGGAGCAGCCACCTGCCTGCGCCCCCGCCTCCCTCACACCCCCGCCCAGGGTCTGCCTGGTGGCCAGCAGCGGCTCAGAGGGCAGTCTGGAGCGGGTGCACGGGGGGCAGAGTCAGGATGAACGGACAGAGGACCCCTTGGTTCCCCAGGGGGAAGGGCTGCAGCTCCCTGGCCTGGAACTGGGCAGTCCCTTCGGAGACTGTAAAGGTGGCCGTGACCTGGTGGTTGAGGCAGTAGATGGTGTTGCCCAGCGCGGCGCAGCGCAGCGGGACGGGGTCCGGCAGGGGCAGGGGGGCAGCTCGGCTCCAGGAGCCCGTCACCGTGTTGTAACGCATGACCGCGGCGCCCACGCCACGCAGCAGGTCGAAGCGGTACAGGAAGCCCCCCAGCGCCACCATGTCGCTGGAACGCCGGTGGCTGGCACTGTAGGGGCACTCGTCCCACGCGTCTTTCATGGGGCTGTACCTCAGCAAGCGGTAGAAGAGGTGGCCCCCAGTGACGTAGATGTCCCCACGGCAGGCCACAGCCTCATGTGCCACGGGGAAGGTGCCTGCAGGCAGGGGCGCGCGTGAGGCCCAGGTGTCGGTGCGGGGGTCGTAGCGCTCCATGCTGTACAGGCACTCGCCCCCGACGGCGTAGAGCATCCCGTCCAGGGCCACCAGCTTGAGCTGGGCCCGGGCCTGCAGCATGGGCCGCACCTGGCTCCAGGTGTCGGTCAGAGGGTTGTAGCAGAA
This sequence comes from Hipposideros armiger, assembly GCF_001890085.2. Taxonomy (NCBI): domain Eukaryota; kingdom Metazoa; phylum Chordata; class Mammalia; order Chiroptera; family Hipposideridae; genus Hipposideros; species Hipposideros armiger. The sequence continues at coordinate 1,204,428 of NW_017731880.1, read as the reverse complement.
GACCTCGTTGGAGCAGACGGCCTTGGCGCCCGACCCGCGGATGCCGCCCGCCAGGAACAGGTAGTTGTGCATGGTGCAGAGGCCGCAGCCCCGCAGCGGGGCCTCCTCCGGCACCCGCGTCAGCGGCCGCCACTCCTTCTCTCGCGGGTGGAACACGTGCAGGTGCGCCGACGGAGGCTGGGGCGCGGGCCCCGCGGCAGGGGCGTCCTCCCCGCGAAGGCCCCTCGAGAGCCCTGCGCGGCTCGCCTGGTAGAGGCTGGGCAGCACGAGGACCCCCAGCACCGTCTGGCCCCGGCCAGTGCGCAAGCTCAGGATTCGCTCGCGGTCGGCCGCGCTCAGCTGCCGGTAGAGGTTTGGGTCCCTCAGCACATGCAGCAGGTTGTCGCTCATCAGGGCGTAGGTGTCCCGGGCCAGGCCGCGCTCCCCGTGCTGCTGGGCGAAGGCCAGCGCGTCCAGGCAGCTGCCCAGGTCGAGCCGGCTCCGCACAGCTGCCGCCGAGGCCGGCTCCCCGGCTGAGGGGCCGGGCTTCCGGGGCCCCTCCGTCACCCCCCAGCCCCCCCGCCTCTGCAGGAACGCCATGAGCCTGCGGTCCTGCTTCTGCTTCTCTGTGAGGACTTCCCTGCTGCCCACAGGGCTGAGCCCCTCCCCTGGCGCCTGTCCCGGGGCCGCTTGGCTGAGCTTCTGCTCAGAGCTCTCGGCTATTTCGCACATGCTGCGTTTCCGGGGCCTGGGGACAGGCTGTGGGTCCCGCCTGGCAGCGGGGGAGGGTGCAGGGACAGGCTTCGTTGACTCAGGGGGCTGTGAGGGGCCCCTGGGCACTTCAGCTCCGGGCAGCAGCGAGTCCAGACATTTCTCCTCCGTTCCATCTCCTCTGGGGCCTCCAGGGGGGCCTGGGGTGGGAGCCTCAGCCAGGCCCCCTGTGTCTGCCCCCGAGGAGCCGTTCCTGTCCACCAGGCTGGGGATGGCCCCTTCCGGGGGAGAACTAGACTCGGTGTTCTCAGAGGGTGTGGAAGCGCTGGACTCTCTGGGGCCATCCGGAGCTGCACTTGGGACTGTCCCCTTAGACCTCTCTTGCCTTGGGAAGGGGTGACTCCTAAGAACCATTGAAATAAGGTTTCCCCAGCTAGTTGAGCTCTGCCCCTCCTGGTGGCCCTTGCAGAGAGCCACACTGGGTTCTGGACATGCAGGTGTTGATTCACTAGTGGGGACGGAGGCTGGGGCTGCGGCTGAGGCTGGGGCTGCAGCTGGAGCTGGGGCTGGGGCTGGGTCTGGGGCTGGGGCTGGGGCTGACACTGAGGCTGCGGCTGGGGCTGCGGCTGGGGCTGGGGCTGGGGCTCGGGCTC
>NW_017731880.1:1161460-1202051 GCF_001890085.2 Hipposideros armiger | reverse complement strand
GGCTGCAGCTGGAGCTGCGGCTGGGGCTGGGGTTGGGGCTGGGCCTGGGGCTGAGGCTGGTGCTGCATCCGACGCTGGGGCCGCAGCTGGGACTGGGGATGGGGCTGCAGCTGAGGCTCCCGCTGTGGCTGGGGTTGGGGCTGAGGCTGCAGCTCCAGGTGGGGCTGAGGCTGGGGCTGTAGCTGTGGCTGTGGCTGCAGCTGGGACTGCAGCTGGAGCTGGGGCTGGGGCTTGGGATGCAGCTAGGGCTGGGGTTGTGGCTGGGGCTGGGGATGCGGCTGGGGATGCAGCTGGGGCTGGGGCTGCAGGGTCCTTAACAGGATCCTGGCCAACTCTGGAGTGCAAAGGAGGGGAGGATCTCGGAAGTGTCGAGGGTGCAGGTAAATGGTCTGGGTGGGGATGTGCGACGGGTGGGGAAGCAGAGGGTAAGAGGGACTTAGGGGTGTGTCGGGGGTGTGTGGCTGAGGGACACTCAGAGGGAGCAAAACTGAGGCTGTCTGGGGCTGGCTTCCCTGTGTCCAGGTGGCCAGACACCTGCCCACTGCTTGGTTCCCCCTGGCCTCGCCGGGACCCTCTCCCTTCTTCGACACTGTTGTCCCTTTGCTTCTCCGTCTCACCTGGCCCTGAGCTGAAGAGAGAGTGGTCTCCAGAGCCATTAGCCCCAGCCTTTTCCACAATGCAGGCTGCTGTGGTCCCCTTCCCTCGGGACAAGAATGGGTGCCCCCACTCCTGCCCCTCTAGCCATGGGCCCTCGGAACCTGGGGCCTTGCTGAAGCTCCTGGTGACAAGGACATCCCTTATCACCCAGGGCCAGCCTTCCTCGGAGGTTGGGGACCCCTGAGACTCCCTGGGGGCCCAGGGCCCAGCCTCCTTGCTCTCACCAGCTTTGGTCCCTGAGTCCAGAGCTAAAACTGGGGCTGGTTGGGGGCCGCTCTTCCTGTGCCCCCTTTCTGAGACATCTGTCAGGGGCCCAGTCTGCACGGTGTCTGATAGGGGCAGCTCCTGGGGATAAGAGGAGCTGCCGGCTGCATCCACAGCGTCCCACACGCTCACCACTGTGCCCAGGCGTAAGGGGTCCAGCTTCGGGGGATGGCAGGTCCTATCTCCTGAGCTGTCATCTACCTGCCACCACCGGCTGCCTGGGCCTCTCCCCAGTGAGCCAGGTGGCCCCACTCCTTGCTGCCAGGAGCTGGTGTCCTGTTCCACTGTGTGGACCCAGGCCTGGTGAGCTGGTGCCTTGGCTCGGATGCCTCCTGCCTCCACCTGTCTGCTCAGACTCCGAGGAGTGAAGTGTATCAGGAAAGGGGCAGGTATCCCCCCAACTTCACTCCTACCCAGGAGGGCAGCGCCTGGCTTCAGATGCTCCCTTCCTTTACCTCGGGGGGCTTCCAGGGTGGCATTACCATGCTGCTGTCCCAAGGTCCCTCCGCTGGCCACCTTGTCGGGTGTCTTAAGTGCAGGTGCGGCTGTGGCAGCCTGATCACGACTTCCCGGGGGCTGCTGGTCCTGGGCGCTTGCTGTAGGCGGACTCCCCTGGCTGTGTCCGGGAGGGTCTGGCTTCTTCTGCCCTGAGCTCTGTCCCTCGATGACGCCACTGACCTTGGACTCTGGGGGCAGGGCTGGATCTGCTCCGCCCGCCTGAGAATCCGGGGCCTGGGGGTCTGTGGATGCTGGCCCTGCTGCCCCCTGGTCCTGCCCAGAGCCAAACCAGTGCAAGGCCAGTGCAGTGGCAGCCACCACAGCCAGTGCCAACAGGGTGAGCACAGCGCCGTCCCAGTCGTCCCCATCCCCGTCCCAGCCCCAGCCCCAGCCGGGGCTCTCAGGCTCTGGGGCCGCCTGGATCATGGTGCTGGGCCGCAGGTGCAGCGTGAGGAGCCAGGGTGGCAGGGTGGGAGCTGTGTGTGCCGCGTGCAAGCCGGTCCTCACTCAGGCCCGGGCTGCCTCTGCGCAGATGGCATCGGCGCGGCGCCCCGCCCAGAGGGCTGCCCAGTTAAGGTGGACCTGTGCTGGGCCACCCTTCTGCCTGGCCTGGGAGGGGTGCATCTCTGTGCCTGCTTCCGGGCTCTCAGTAGGGCCTACTGGAGGTATCAGGGGACAATCAGCCCGGGGGGCCTCTCCAGGCCACCTAGCCATCTCCCACCCAAACGTCCACAGTGGCAAACAACAGTGCACACTCAGCACAGTTCCGGCACCCCAGTCAGCCTGCTTCTGCCCAATGGACCCTCACGACCCCAAGCTCATCCCACATCCCTGACCTCTTCTGAGCCTGGGTCCAGCCTCAGGGACTCTGGCAAGAAAGAGTTACCCACGGAGAGATGTTATCTTTAGCCTTAGCAACATGATGCAGCCCTGATAAAATTACCAGAAACTCGAGAAGACGATTCCACAGTGGGTCATTTTTTTTTTGGGGGGGGGACACACAGCCATGGTGCCAAGCCCACAGGCTGGGCTCAGGCTACAGAGGGAGGCCATGCAGGGCGTGGGCCCTGACGCCAAGCACTGCCCAGCACAGACACGGACTGCCTGAGAGCTGCGACCTCCCACCACGCACTCCACAGGTGAAGTGGGGCTTGCACAGCTCTCTGCTAGGACACACCAGAGTGCTGAGGAGAGACCAAGGCTGATGCACCCTCTCCTCCAGCAGCCTCTGGACTTTCTCTTACCTGAGTTCAGCAGAGATGGGATAGTTTTCAAAGGGAATTTTCTAAGCTGTCAAGAGACCAAAATGAACGAAATAAAGAATACCCAGAAGTTGTACTTCCCTCTTTATTGGCCTGGCTTATTACAACCCATCTGGCCCTTCCGGAGCCTCCTGGGCACCTCCCTGCACCTCTAGGCTATCTTGAGTGTCTAGATGTTGCCGTCACCATGCAGAGCCCTGAGCCCAGCCTGATCCCACTCCCGCCAGCCAGCCCTGGACCTTCAGAAACCCTGATCTGGCCCTGGGTGTCCCATCTCTGTCCTCAGCCTCCCCTCCTCCCCACCTCATCACTCAGCCCCCACCCTCTGCGCTGGGACTCAGGCCACTGCAGGCCACAGCATGCGGGAGCTTCCACTGGGAAGGCAGTTGGCTGCCCCTCTGTGCTTGGCTTCCCAGAGCCCTGTCTCCTCCATCTGCATCTCACTTCAGCTGATCTCAGGAGTCAGTCTTGGGACAGGTGCCAGGTGGGGCTCAGACATGGAAAAGAGCCTGGAGTCCCTGAAACAAAGCAGCCCCCGCATACACACGCACATACAACGCATATTTGTCCTTTCTGTTGGGACACAGGACTTCTCCCTGACTCAGGCAGTGAGGAGATGGCCAAGGAGCGTCCCTGGCACCCAGCCTAGGCTCTGCTGAGCTTCAGGTACCTCACGCATCTGGTGGCCTCCTAGCTCCCCGAGATATCAGATGACAGGAGGAGGGGAGAGGGAGGCCCATGCCTTAAGGTGGACCTTAAGTTGGGGGTGAGCTTTCAGGACGCCACCCTAACTATTCACCCGGGTCCGGTCTCAGGCTCTGCGTCTTGGTTAAGTTAGGGGTCCAAAGACCTTGAGAGAATGAAGATGACATCCCCACACACCCCCCTTACAGGCCATGCAGTGCCACATCAGGTACCTGCATCCACCTTTTGAAGACCCCTGTGGGCTGTCTGAGCCCCTGGCTGCATCAAAGGAGAACTGCACCCCAAGTGACATGCTGTCATGAGGAGGGACCGAACACATCAGCCCTACCACCTTCACAAGGCGCCGAGGGCTGTGATGAGCCCTGGAGACACACAGGTGACCAGGGAAGGATCTGGGCCCATCCCCTGTGGGAAGAAAACACCTCCCTTTGTCAGATCCAGACCAAGGGCAACACTCCCTGCATGGAGGAACTCACCTTCGGGAAGGTGACTGAGGCCACGTCACCTCCCGAAAGTGTGGGAGTCTTGCCTCTTGACTTCCCAGAGAGAGTAAGAATGTGCTGCTGGAAAGGTGACATAAATATCATGAATTATCATCAAGGTAAAACATAAAAATCAAGCAAATGGGTCCCTGGAAGGTCTGACCTTCAGCAGCCTCCTAGGAGCTCCTCTTCTAATTGCCCGCTGAGGCAGTCTACACAAGGAATAAAGAGGGGTTTGTGCCTGAGACTTCTGTTTCCTCAGAGACGAGACAAGCAAAACAGAAATGGAGGCCGTCTCCTGCCTCCCAGCAACCATCACCCACCATGTACTGGGTCCTGGGCTGGGGAAATGCATCCACATATGAGCTGACCCACTGCAGCACCGACCAGAAGAACCCACCTCAGCCTGGTCACCGGGCCCGACAAAGCTAGACAGTGCACTAGCCACCACTGTGCCCTTTCTAAAACATTTAGTGGAGAAAAAGCACAGTGAAATGAAGACATAATTCCAAGCTAAATACAACAAACAGCAAATACACATAAGATGGTGGAGAGTAGCAAACCCCAGCAAATGTAGGATTTCTCTATTACTGGAATTTTTTTAAAGCAAGAAATACTATATAATCAGAAATTATATAAAACAAAGAATATAATATTATGTAATCCTATTTATGTTAAAAGTATATGTGTATTTTTATATATGTATAAATAAATATATATACATATATATATTTAATGTTTAAGGTTTAGAAAATATAAATCCCAGATTTAACAATTACACCCAACAGGGAATTTCTTGTAAAGAATTCATCTCATGTCAGAAAAGTTTTATGCAAAAAAAAAAAAAGTTACTTAAAAAAGAGAAACAATATAATATGATTTATAATGGAAACATTAAAACATGTAAGTATTCAACAATATGGGAATAATGAAGAAAACAGGCACATGACTTTAAAATATGGTATTGAAAAACTCATTTAAATTATGATCGATCATGTGGCTGTGAGGTTTAACACAAATATTAAAGGGGAGTCATCTAATAGAAGAGGCATAAAATAAAAACGTTAACTAATGACAAAGTGTGGAAAAGGAGAGAAAAGAAAGACATAAAGCATAATGGAAGTCATCTCTTATTCCAAGGGGGAGAATATCTAAATTCTGTTTAAACACTAAATCTTGAAATCAGTTGCTATATTCTGATATAATGTAAGTTTAAATTTTTAAAATTCTAAATTGATGTAGACATTTACCACATTCAGGGATTGGAAAACTTAGTCATAAAGATGAAAATTCATGAAAATCAATTCAGAGATTCAAAAGATCCAATACATCTCAAGCAGGAAAAAAAAAAAAAGGAATTAATACCAAGATACATCAGAGTGAAACTGCAGCAAACACAAAAAAGTGGAAAATCTCATGAGCAACCAGAGAAAAGAGACAGATTACCTACAGAGGAATGACCACCTCACAGCCAACTCTTCAATGACAAAAATAAGGGAGGTCAGAAAACAATGCAATTAAATTTCCAATTTGCTGAAAGAAATAACTACTAATATAAAATGATATACTTAAAAGATGTAACTTTCAAGAAAGAAGACAAGATAAAAACATTTTGAGACAAACACAGTCTTCACTAAGGGAAATCCTAAACTATATTTTCTCAGGCATAAAGAAAATCATAGCAGATGAAAGGACTAAGAATGCCAGAAGGAAAGAGGAGCAACGAGTGTGGTAAGCGTATTAACAAATCTAAATGAACATTGACTTTGTAAAACAATAAGGTCTTGTGAGTCTTAATTATGTAGAATTAAAAGAAAAACAATAGAATCAATGAAACCAACAAAATTGGCAAACATTTAACTACCCTGACCAAGAAAAAAAAAGAAAAAGACAACTAAAATCAGAAATGAAAGTGGAGGCTCCAGCCGAGTGGCGCGTTGGTTAGGAGTTGGCTTGGGACGCCAGCTCTGAGCAGCAGGGCCCCGGTTTGGATCCCACCTGAGGGCCAGTGACGCTGCGTCCTCTACAGCTAACATGGTGAACAACAGAATGGGAGAAGTCATACACACCATACGTATTTTTTTGTGAAGAATAACAAAATAAATCGAAGAAAAAACTAAATACCTTCTTTGCCACATTACAAAAAATTTCACCGATGATAAACAAATCTTAATAATAATTAGACAAACTGCCATCAGTGGGAAGGGGAGGAGCCAGTGGTGCAGCGTGTGCAGCGCGCCCTCTGGTGGTGGGTGCTATGTACATCGTCCTCCAAAATAACGCCTCAAGTTTACAGAGGGGGCCCCAGAAACTGTGCAGCTGTACATAATCTGAACCATGTAAAATTTTAAGTAGCTATTTTAAAACTTATATCTGTGAGAAACATATATCCATTAATGGCTCACCGCATGTCTGTAGTTCATTTGTGACACCCCGCTGTGCCTCATTTCACTGGCTGGTATTTCTGTTATAAGCAGTGAAAATGAATTAAAGCTACATCAACAGTGTGGATAATTCTCAGCAGCATAACATTGATTTTAAAAAGCAAGTCACACGGTTCTGAGAATGGAAGATGGTTCAACCACTGTGAAAAGTTTGGCAGTTTCTTTAAAAAACCAAACGTTAACTTACCATCCACCCCTCAGCAGGCTCCTGGGCATTTATCCCAGGAAATGAAAGCCACATCCAGATGAACACCTGCACACACATGCAGCTTTACTTTTAATAGCCAAGCTATTTTTAAATTAATAAGAATGTCGTGTGTCAAAAACTACAGATATGGGGCCGGCCGAGTGGCGCGATGGTTAAGAGCTGGTTTGGGACGCCAGAGGGCCCCGGTTCGGATCCCACATATGAGGGCCAGTGACACTGCCATCCACAGTTAAGATGCTGAACAATAGCTCGACCTGCAGCTGGGCTGCCGTGAGTCGCCGGCGACGGTGTAGGCTGCAGCCCCTGTGGCAGTGGGTTGCCATGGGCTACCGTGTATAGCCAGCAGCCAGCTTGTGTAGCCAGCAGCCAGCGTGAGCGGCTAGCAGCAGCAGTGAGCGGCCGTCCAGAAGCCGCCGACTGATCTGCCTCACTTGGGAAGAGTGCAATGATGGTGCCAACTTGGGCCAGTGAGGCAACGTCCTCCACAACTAGACTGAAGAACAAAAAATGACAGCAACATGTCTGTTCCCCTTCCCCCAATTCCCCAAAAAAAATCTTAAAAAAAAAAAAACTACAGATATAACTAAAACCGTATTTAGGGGAAAATCACGACCATAGCTTTGTTTTCTCCTTTTTTTTTTTTAAGATTTTATTGGGGAATTGGGGGAGGGGAACAGTGTTGGGGAATCAGAGAAGGGGAACAGACAAGTTGCTGTCCTTTTGTTTTTCAGCCTCGTTGTGGAGGATGTGGTTACACTGGCCCATGTTGGTATTATCATTGCCCTCTTCCCGGGTGAGGCAGTCGCTTGTCAGTCATTGGATGGCCGCTCACATCGGCTCATGGCAGCTCATGCCAACTGCCGGCTGCGCACTCTGGCTGCCAGCCACTCACTGTAGCTTACAGCAGCCCACTGCTGTAGGGGCTGCAGCCTATGACGTCGCTGGCGACTCACAGCAGCCTAGCTCCAGGTCGAGCTGTTGGTCACCATCTTAGCTGTGGAGGGCGCAGCATCACTGGCCCTCATGTGGGATCCGAACCGGGGCCCTGCTGCTCAGAGCTGACGTCCCAAGCCAACTCTTAACCAACGCACCACTTGGCCGGCCCCAGGACCACAGCTTTAAGTGTGCTTTCCTTGCTCTTTAATTTAGACACTCGTAACATTACCACTGTTACAAACAAGATGTCTAATATTTTCTCCCAACAAGATACACTCTGCAAGATAAAACCTCTAGAATACTTCCAGTCTGTGTGTGAGAGATTGGTTGAGCGCTCAAAATGTTTCCTCTTTCCCCCATCTTGGGGTCTGGTTTTGGGGCGTTTGCTGTTTGTTTTTTCATCTTTTCTTAGTGTTTTTCTTATATTGGTACCTGCACAGTCTGCTCTGCATCCTTGTACATCCCAGGACCATTCTTTTGCTTGGACATGTGGAGGCCATTTGGACTGGGCAGATGATTTTAAAATATTCAAATTTAGCAAAATATATCACACGTCCAATAAAGTTTACACCAGCCAAACAAAAATATTACACCTTGCAGTTGGCCCTATTTCACTACTACCGATTTTAAACACACAAAAAAAGGCTAGATAGTCATCACAGAATTGAGAGAACTCGAGCCGTTTCTTCCTTGTCACAATCACTGGTATCACTGCTCATCTCAATTTTATTGTTTTAAGGGAAAAATGCGTTATCACAGGGAGAGGGGACTGCCCAGCTTTGCGCTCTGAAAACATCCATGCTGCCCAAGCATGAGGCACTTACCCGCTAAGGACAGCTTGTCATGAGTCTGAACCTGTCAACCATAAAAATAAAGTCCTCCGAATTAACTTCCATGCGGAATACAATGTTTACTAAAAGATAAGTAATAAAAATTGCTAATTTAAAATTGACATATATGTTACTAAAACTCAACAGCAACCACAGTATTGTTTAAAACTTGACCAATGAAAGATTTGGGCAGAGTATTTCACCTCTGACCTTTAGAATTGCTGGGTTCGGGAAGATAATAAAAAGCAGATCAACTTCAGCACACTCTGAGTATCATTTTAAAATCCTCTACAGACGATGCCCCCTTCTGGGCCTCCCCCTTTCAGCCCTGGGAGGCCCCGACCAGTGGCTCCCAGCAATCACCTTGGTTCTCCCTCCAAGGCTGGGGCACTGGGCTCAGAGTTCACTTAGTGAAGGGCAGGAATCCCTAGGAGACCACTGGACAATCCCTCTGGCCCTTTGTCTTCTGGAGCAGGCAGGTGAGTGGCAGAGCTGGGCAGAATGGACCTATTTTAGTTTACTTGACTGTTCTTTTTTTCTAATATTTGTAAGATAAATACTACGTTTATTCATTTAAAATGTTCCTTTATGGGCCGGCAGACTGGCGCGTTGATTAAGAGCTGGCTTGGGACGCCAGCTCTGAGCAGCAGGGCTCCTTTCCGATCCCACAGGAGGACCAGCAACGCTGCGCCCTCTACAGCTAAGACGATGAACAACAGCTCGACCTGGAGCTGGGCTGCTGTGAGTCGCCAGCGACCACGTGGGCTGCAGTAAAGCTACCAAGAGCCATACGCAGCCAGCGTGAGCCGCTGTGAGGGCTGTCCAGTGGCCGGCGACCGATCTGCCTCACCTGGGAAGAGTGCAATGATAATACCAACATGGGCCAGTGAAGCGACGTCCTCCACAACTAGACTGAAGAACAAAAGGACAGCAACTTGTCTGTTCCCCTTCTCCGATTCCCCAATAAAATCTTTAAAAACAAAATAAAACGTTTCTTCATTGATAATGAAGTCATTTAAGGCTGCTTTCCTCTGAGCACAGCGTTAGCTATGTCCTAGAGTGGGGCATGAAGGCATCTACCTTTGCAGTGTTGTATGCATATTTTAAAACCATATTTGAGTTTCTCTTTGATCCAGGAGTTTTTAAGAGAATTTGTTAATTACTAAGTATTTAAGTGTACCATGTTTTTATTTTCTTTTTAAGATTTTATTGGGGAATTGGGGAAGGGTCACAGTGTTGGGGAAAGGGAAACAGCAAAGTTGTTGTCCTTCAATCTTAGTTGTGGAGGGTGCAGCTGGCTCAGTTCCAAGTCCAGTCACCATCTGGCTGCCCATTGGGCAGCAGGTGGCCACTCAGTTCAAGGTGCCCGTGTTCAATCTTAGTTGAGGGTGGGCATAGCCCACCATCCCATGCAGGAGTTGAACCAGTAACCTTGTTGTTAGGAGCAGGTGCTCTCACCAGCTGAGCCATCCTGCCACCTGTTGGCAGCTCAGCTTGGGAGCAGCTCACTGACCCATGTAGGAATCCAACTGATGACCCTGTTGCTCAGAGCTCATGCTCTTAGCCAACTGAGCCACTTGGCAGACACAGTGTTTAATTTCCTAAATATTTTAGTTTACTTAGAATTGTTTTGGGTTATAATTAAATCATGTGTCCTATTACAGCTCTATTCAACTTGTGTGGTATATGTTTATTTTATGCAAATACTCCGTCAGCTTAAATAGATGCAAAGTTCTCTCTCTACACATAACAATGAAATTGAGATCGCTGTTTGTATTATTCCTTTATTCCCACACTTGTTTTTTGTCTACAGATCTGTCCATTTCCGGAATGGGTGTACTGAAGCCTGGGGAAGGGTGAGGTCCGTGGCCAAGTCTGCAAGACGCCTGCCAAGGCCGGACTCCGAGGAGGAGAGGACAGGTGAGCGTTATGCTAGGGGGTGGGGGGCGGAGCCAGGGGGGTGGCCAGTGCGGTTGCCAGGAGGCGGGACCGGGACACAATGGGGTCTGGGAGTTGGGCCGGGTGGGAGCGGGAATTCAGGCACCCCGCGTTACCTTCCCAGCAGGGAGCCACTGCATCAGGTTAGTGCATCAACTTCGGGCCTCCCTCGGGGCACCGGGCCCCCCATGCCGCTCCCTCGCCGCGAATCTTCACTTGATGCTCTTAAAAGATCCCGGCCCCCCAGAACCCGGGGAAATTCTCTTCCCGTAGTGTTGAGTCCAAACTAGGTCGCGCGCGCACCCTTACTGAACTCATTTTGGAGGTAGGGGGACGGGAGAGAGCTTCCAAGCTCCATCCCGGCACCACGGCCCCCCGCCCCCGCCCCCAGAGCCCGGAAAGCTGCCGTTTGTTTTCCTGGCTCCTGGGATACAGGTTGGGCTCCGCCCCCGGAGTCCGGGGTGGAGGGGCCCGGGCCGCCACCTTCTGTCCACAGGTGCTGCCAGCCGTAAGCGCACCCGCGGTACCATGGGCTCGGACGTCTGGGTCGGCCCTTGGCGGCCGCACCGGCCCCGCGGCCCCATCGCAGCGCTCTACGGAGGCCCTGGGCCCAAATACAAGTTGCCCACAAACACTGGTACTGGCGACACGCGCAGGATTGTCCGGGATGGGCGGTGGGCAGGAAGAAGCTGGTGCGGTCTCTGAGGGGACTGGGGTGCTGAACCCAGGGCTGGAGGGGGGAGATCTGTTTGGGGGGTGTGGGGGGCTGTGCCCCGGGAGAAAGCGGCCGGGCCCCGAGGTGATGCTGGGCCGCCCCGCAGGCTACTTCCTACACGACCCGTCGAGGCCCCGCGCCCCCGCCTTCACCTTTGGCGTGCGTCTTCCCACACCTCAGACTTCGTGCGGCCCCGGGCCCAGCCACCTGGTGCCGGCTCGCATGACCGTGCGCGGCCCCGACGGCACCCCCGCCTACTCCATCTCCGGCCGCCCGCGCCACGCAGCGCCCTGCCTCACTCCCGGACCGGGTTAGGACCCCTGGGACCCCGGCCTCCCCAACGCCGAGCCGCCTCCAGGCAGGCCCACCAGAAACCCTACCCTGAGTCCCTAGCCCCCTTCGGGTACTCGAACACTCCAAATTCTGTACCCTCTTATCCGGATGTCCAAAGAACTCCAAGCCCCACCTGGCTTGAACAAATCGTGGCTCGCTGTTCCCCTAGTCTCAAAAGCCCGGCTTCCTCCCCACCGGGCCCCCATCCCGATTCCTGCCAACACCTCTGGTCCGCCCGCCCGCCCGCCCCACAGGCAGGTACTTCCCAGAGCGAGCAGAAAACGCGACGTACCCCAGTGCGCCCCGGCATACCATCGCCTCCCGAAACTGGGGCACCCACGCGGAGCATCAGACCCCAGGTGACCAGAAAGGCCCGTTCCAACTCCCAGGCCTTTGCCACCCCGCACCTGGAGCGGCTCTCCGGGCGCTGGGACTACCCAGCCCTCGCGGAGGCTGGGCGGCTCCGCAAAGACCCAGCCCCAGATCCCACCCCTTGATGGCTCCTTCTCAGGCCCCGGGACCTACACTGTGCCCTCGCTCCTGGGCCCGCGCGTCATCGGCAAAGTCTCCGCCCCAACTTACTCCATCGGCGGCCGCAGCACGGTGGGCAGTTTCTTCGAGGACCTGAGCAAGGTGGGTGTGTGTGTGTGGGGGGGGCTGCCGGGCACAGCGTAGCGAGGGGTCAACCGGACGGACCGCAGAGGGTCAGGAAGCAAGGGGTGGGGGTCAGTGAACAGCACGGAATGGAGGCTGATCTCAGCGCCCCTTCCGCCCTCCCAGACCCCGGGTCCTAGCGCCTACCACGTGGTGAACCCTGCGATCTACAAGTCTCGGGCTCCCCAATTCACCATGCTGGCGCGCACTTCGCTCCCCCAAGACAACACCCTTAATCCCGGGCCAGCAGCCTACAGCGTGGACCAGGTGATCTGGAGTCCAGGGTCAAGGGTTCGGGTAAAGGATCGAAGGTCTGAGATCTGGGACCAAGGTCCCGGGGTCCTGACCCTGTTCGCAGGGCCGCACAGCCGGCTCCGCGAAGTCAACGATGTCTCTTGGGTCCGCAGCACCGACAGCCTCGGGGCTGGAGCTTCGGTACCCGGCACTCGGACTACCTGGCCCGGATCGTGACCGACGTCGATGACTAAGCCGCGGGCTAGCGGGCGGGCGCGCCCTTGAAAATGTTTTCTTAAAGTTTCCGGAGCCAACCGTGTTTCCACATGTTTGTGCGCGCAGCTGGCAGAGGGACTAGGGTGGGTCTCGCGGTTCGGGCGCTCCCGTCAAGTCTGGGAAGTCACGCTCCGCTAAATCTGGGAAGTCACGCGTCCCCGCGGGCCTACATGATTGGCGGGAGAAAAAGCAAGCTGGAGCGGGCCCACCTTCCCGAGGCAGTGATTGGCCCAGATTTCCGCCTGTCTGACGCCCTGCCCACCAGCTGTCATTGACCTTTGACCATTGCGAAACTACCGTTTCTTGTTTGCGTTGTCCCCACCCTGGTTTCCAGCACTGCGGGGCAGAAGCGGGCTGGAATCCTCAACAGGACGGGCGAGAATCGCGGTGCGGGACAGGTATGGGTCAGGGTCAAATTATGAGGCCGAGAGCCAGACACGGAGATGAGCACACGGTCTACACAGACACGGGACAGGCGGCAGACACAAGAAACGGGAACAGGATAGGGGCGAGTCCCCAGGTGGACGCCTGGTGGCGGCCCGTCCCAGATGTGTCTCACCCTGCAGGCCCAGAACGATGGCGGCTCCAGTGACCCCAGGACCCCTGACACCCGTCCCAGTAGCTCCTGGTGACCTCTCTGGGAGAGGGCCCCAAGGCCCTCGTGACACCCCGTCAGAGCCCAAGCAGCTCCCTGAGCTGATCCGCCTGAAGCGAGACGGAGGCCGCCTGAGCGAGGGGGACATTAAGGGCTTCGTGCGCGCTGTGGTAGACGGGAACGCGCAGGGTGTGCAGATAGGTACGTAAAAACAGATGGCGCGCCCAACCCTGATCCAGGCATTGCCTGTCCCGAGAACACCTAGCACTCCGCCACCGCCAGTGACCTCAGGGTAAGCCATCGCTGTGGGAACGCCCTCTTTATGCTGCCTGCACCCCTGTACCCCTTCCTTAGGGGCCATGCTCATGGCAATCCGACTGCGAGGCATGGACCTGGAGGAGACTGTGGCGCTGACTCAGGCCATGGCTAAGTCTGGGGAAGAGCTGGAGTGGCCAGAGGCCTGGAACCAGCAACTCGTGGACAAACATTCCACAGGGGGCGTGGGTGACAAAGTCAGCCTGGTCCTGGCACCTGCCCTGGCAGCCTGTGGCTGCAAGGTCAGAAGACGCCTCCTCCCAAGACCAGACCAGAACTCTGACCTCAGAGGCCAGCAGTTCACAAGCGCTACCGTGACCCAGACAGAGCTCCAAACGCAGAATTCAGGATTCTTGCCCCCAGGACAGGACTTGGGTCCC
Organism: Hipposideros armiger; assembly: GCF_001890085.2. Lineage (NCBI taxonomy): Eukaryota > Metazoa > Chordata > Mammalia > Chiroptera > Hipposideridae > Hipposideros > Hipposideros armiger. The sequence goes on along the minus strand of NW_017731880.1, from coordinate 1,188,325 downwards.
CTTCCCATCAGCTCACCATAACAGGACCAAGTTATCTAGTGCCCACACCCCATTTGGTATTGCAGAAAGGACTCCCTTTAGAGGCGGGTGCTCCTGTCCCTGGGTCCCCCAGACTTGTGCTCCCCCATCCCAAACCAGGACAGTTTCTTTTCCATTCCCTCTCCACCAGTTGGACCCACTACAAGGCCTTAGAAAATACTTAACTCCAGCTAAAGAAGTCCTAATCAGGAAAGGTGAGGGCAGATGTGCAAGTATACTCAGTATACCTGTCTCCCAGGTACCAATGATCAGTGGACGTGGCCTGGGGCACACAGGGGGCACCTTGGATAAACTAGAATCTATTCCTGGATTCACCGTCATCCAGAGCCCAGAACAGGTACAGGTGGGCTGCTGGTCAGTCATCGATCTGGGTTATTGATGGGACATTAACCAGAATCTCTGAAGGATCAGGGTCACTAATGAGGATACTGATCAAAGTTATTCATGGATCACTGACTGGTCACTGGACTTTGGTCAAGGTCATCAATGAACTTGGACTGGAGTCATTAACAGGGACTGAGTCAGGATCACTGATGGGCCTCTGATCAATAGGACATTGGTCAATATCCCTGATTAGTCCAGCCAGTCATTAACAAGGACTTATCAGAATTGTTCATAAGTCACTGGTCATGGTTTGGGACATTTGTCATGTCTGTTAGTCCCTGATAAGGGTTAGTGATGGGGTCATTGATCAGAGGTGGCTGAGTGTCTGTCATTGGGAGTGCTGACACTGGGATTTGGCCAGATGCAAGGTCTGCTGGAGCGAGTGGGTTGCTGTATTGTGGGTCAGAGCAAGAAACTGGTTCCTGCTGATGGAGTCCTGTATGAAGCCAGAGATGTGACAGCCACCGTTGACAGCCTGCCACTCATCACAGGTGACCTGACCCCACTCTCCAGGGTCCACCTTTGGCGTGTTCGAGACCTCCCATCACAGTCAGTGTCCTCTCATCATGGGACTGTGGGACCTCCCCCAATCCCAGGGGTGGCGGCCCCTCATCACAGGATTCCTGACCACCGATTCGAGCGACCTGGCTGATGCACCATGCGCCAGGCCTTGTCACCCCATCATAGGGGACTTGACCCTCAGTCCCCCACACCTCCCAGGGAGCTCTGGGCTGTCCTTTATCACCCGCCCCTCTGCCTGCCCCACAGCTTCCATCCTCAGTAAGAAGGTGGTGGAGAGCCTGTCTGCCCTGGTGGTGGACGTCAAGTTCGGCGCAGCTGCAGTCTTCACCAGCCAAGCCGAGGCCAGGGAGCTGGCAGGAGTGCTGGTGAGCAGCGGTGCCGGGTGTAGCCTGTGAGGCCTCCCTGTTAGGGTCTCCCTAGGCCAGTCACAAGGTCTTCTGATCCCCACTGCTGAGATCAGGCACATTGCCTGCTTCAGTCACCCCCACCCAAACACTTCTGTGACCCTCCACACACACACACACACACACACACACTCATCTCACTCGGGCAACCAAGGGTGCAGCACCAGCTGGAGTTTGGTGACACGCAGGCTACAAGAAGCCCTGCAGGGCACAAACCACACTGTGTCCCGCAGGTTGGTGTAGGGGCGGGCCTGGGTCTTCGGGTAGCAGCCGCTCTTACTGCTATGGACCACCCCCTGGGCCGCAGCGTGGGCAACTCCCTGGAGGTGGAGGAGGCGCTGCTTTGCATGGACGGCGCGGGGCCACCGGACCTGCGGGATCTGGTCACCAGGCTCGGTGAGTGGACGGTTACAAGATGTGTGGGGGCCGGGACTACAGAGCCGCCCCCGCTGCACCTAAGCCCCGCTCCACACCGGTAGGGGGCGTCTTGCTCTGGCTCAGCGGACAGGCAGAAGACCAAGACCAGGGCGTCACTCGGGTGGCCGCGACGCTGGACGACGGCTCGGCCCGGGACCGCTTCGAGCGAATGCTAGCGATGCAAGGCGTGGACCCGTGCCTGGCCCAAGCCCTATGCTCCGGGACCCCCGCGCAGCGCCGGCAGCTGCTGCCCCGCGCCCGAGAGCAAGAGGAGCTGCTCGCGCCCGCGGACGGTGAGCGCCCGCAGACGCGCGTCCCTGCCCCAGCCCCGTTCCCCCGCCCAGGTCCCGCTCCGTTCTGAGCCCCGGGCCCTGTCCCAAGCTCCGTCCCTCCCGCCCAGCTCACTTTTCCCGCAGGCACCGTGGAACTCGTCCGGGCGCTGCCGCTGGCGCGCGTGCTGCACGAGCTCGGGGCCGGACGCAGCCGCGCAGGGGAGCCGCTCCGGCTGGGGGTGGGCGCGGAGCTGCTGGTCAGCGTGGGCCAGAGGCTGCAACGCGGTGAGCAACGCGGGTGAGGGATCCCCGCCCCTCCTCGACCCCGCTGGCCGCCCCGCCCGCTGACGGCCTGTCCCACCGCCCGCAGGGACGCCGTGGCTCCGCGTGCACCTGGACGCGCCCGCACTCAGCGGCCCGCAGCGCCGCGCCCTGCAGGGGGCGCTCGTACTCTCGGACCGCGCTCCTTTCGCCGTCCCCTCGCCCTTCGCTGAGCTCATCTTGCCGCCGACCGACGCACAGCAATAAAGGCCGAGAGTCGCAAAGCCGTGTCTGCTCCTGGCGCGCCGGGGGTCGGGGGCGGGAAGGCGGGAGGGGGAGGCAAGTGTGCAGCGCTCCGAGTGACGCGTGGCCGCCGAGGAAGGAGCCCCGCTCCGTCCGACACGTGACCTGTCGTAGGGCCCGCCGCGTTTCGCGCGCACCGCCGGTACTAGGCGCGCGTGCGCGGCGCCGTTGACGCATGCGCACTGGTGTCGAGCTGGGCAAAGCGGCGGTTCCCTGGGCGGCTGCGGGGTAGGGCGCGGGTGGCGGTGGGTCAGCGCCTCCACCTGGGACGTATTCCCTGACTCGAGGCAACGACGCCGACTGCATAAGGTGCGAACACCGAGCTCCGGGAGCCTGGGAGGACCTCTGGTGCTGGGGACTGAGGGGCGGGCGGGCGCCTGGGGCGGGCTCGCTGCGTGACCGGTGCCGGCGTCCAGCTTTCTCACTTTCCCAGCGGCGCGGTGCCGGAGGGCTCCCAGAGAGGGGCCCAGGAAGCGCCCACAGGCTGCCTTCGCTTGCCACGCTCCTCTCCTGCACGGCTCCGAGCCCGTGTAGTCAAGGAGGAAGCTGGTACAGAAAGGCTAAGGGACATACCCAGTGTCATCCAGCCCAGAGCCCAAGTCTCGGAACCGCCCGGATGAGGGGTGGGAGGTGGAGACCACTCGTTTAGGAGCCTTGGGGAGGGTCCTCAGCCGCAGCTGAACAGGGGAAGGGGTATCCTCAGACCACCTAGCGAACCTCCAGAGGCCCCTGTAGAGGCACAGAGGTCCCCGGAGCCAGGGAAGGGCGTGGGCTATGAGCCAGCAGTTGCCAGCGGAAACCTGGATGTGACGAGGGTGGGATTTGTGGCGAGTGGGAACTGTTTCTCCGCCAGTGAGTGCGGGAGAAGGTTCATAAGGTGACGCTGAGGAGTGGAGTGGCCTCAGTGGGTAACTGCCTGAGCTCCCTGTGGGCAGCCTGGTGTGACACAGGGTTCTGCCGAGGGTGGGGGAAGGGGCTGAAGCGCTGTGGTCGGTCTCTGAAGTAGAAGGCTGACCGACAGCAAAAGGGCCAAAGGAGGAGCCTTCAAAGCTCCTCCTTTCTGAAAGGGGCTTTATTGCAGACAGACATGCTCAGAAACCCAGGCAAGCCATGCACTTGGAACGCTTTCAGTCAGCTCGTGCGGCAACACAGGTGGGTACTGGACAGGCTGTGTGGGGCTGCAGGTGCTGGGCAGGGCCAGGGCGGGATGAGAGGATGAGGCTCTCAGCTGAAGGAGAGTGACAGGCGTGGACGTTGAGGTTACAGAGGAGAAGCGGTTCTGAGCTCAGCAAAGCCGGTGGGTCGGCTTTGAGTCTAAGTGTGGGGTGGGCCCTTCACTTGGCCGCGAGTCTCCAGAGCGATGGGGAATGACCCGGGGGGCAGAGGCACCTGCTGGCTCCTGACACCTTGGCTCTTTCCAGGAGCGTCAGCCCCATGCTGCTGCTGGCTCGGACACCCAAGGCTTTGCCCAGGCTCTGCCAGCTCGGGGTCCTAGCCCTCCCCAGGAGCCCAGAAGGCAAGGCCCTGCCTGTGAGGCGCCAGCTCTGGTCAAGGCAGGGCCAGCCCCAGGGCCCCGGGCTGCGGGCTCGGCTGCTGATCACTGCCTTGTTTGGGGCCGGGCTGGGTGGGGCCTGGCTGGCCATGAGGGCTGAGAAGGAGCAGGATCGGCAGCAGCGGCGGACAGAGGCCCTGCGCCAGGCAGCTGTGGGCCAGGGCGACTTCAGCCTGCTGGACCACTGGGGCCAGCCCCGCTGCAAAGCTGACTTCCGGGGCCAGTGGGTGCTGCTGTACTTTGGCTTCACCCACTGCCCGGACATCTGCCCCGAAGAGCTGGAGAAACTGGTGCGGGCGGTGCGGCAGCTGGAGGCCGAGCCGGGCCTGCCCCCCGTGCAGCCCGTCTTCATCACCGTGGACCCCGAGCGGGACGACGTGGCAGCCATGGCCCGCTACGTGCAGGACTTCCACCCGAGGCTGCTGGGCTTGACCGGCTCCACCGAGCAGGTGGCCCAAGTGAGCCGCAGCTACCGTGTGTACTACAGCGCAGGCCCCAAGGACGAGGACCAGGACTACATCGTGGACCACTCCGTGGCCATCTACCTGCTCAGCCCTGACGGCCTCTTCACGGACTACTACAGCCGGGCCCAGTCGGCCGAGCAGATCGCAGCCAGCGTACGGCGCCACATGGCCACCTTCCGCAGCGTCCTGCAATGAGCAGGTGTCAAAGGTGCAGCTGTGTGTGTGTGTGCGCCCACACTGTCCTGGGGGCCTCAGCACAGCTGGGCTGCAGGAGAGAGGCAGCCGCTTTCCCTGCACAGACCAACTTTGTTAATTAAGGCCGGGCAGGATGGCAACACCACTTTATTAGGCTGGGCCAGCCAGGAAGGGGGGACATGGGCAGGTGTGTGCCCAGCATCCTTGGGGGCCGGCCCCCAGGCCCACCACTGGTCCCTGACTCAGGGCTGGGCCATGGAAGGGGCCGTGTAGGTCTGGAAGCGCTTGTGGGCCCGCTGGTGTGTGAGCAGTCGCAGGGACATGGTGTCCACAGCTGCCTCCAGCCCCGGCTGCTGGCTGATCTCCACTGTGTAGTCGTTGGCCTGCAGGGACAAGGTGTCAGCAGAGTCCAGGCACCATTCCCTCCCAGGCCTCCAGGCTACTCACCAGCTGCAGAGAGGCCAGCAGGGAGCGACACACCTCGAAAGCAGGCTGGCCAGCCACCAGCTCTGCAAAGGGGCACCACTGGTTGAGCTGGCTGAACCTTGAGACCAGCTGGTCCCCATAAGTATGGATGTCAAAGGGCACCTGCTGCTCCTGTGGGGGAGGGGGGAAGTCAGGTCCTCAGGTGCCCCAGGAGGGCAGCAGGGCTCAGGCTGGCAAAGTCCGCCCATCCACCCACCTTACCTGCTGCTGGAGCAGGGGCTGGACGCTGTCCTCCCACTCCCGGACACGCTGGCCCAGCTCTGTCTCCTGGACAAACTTCTGCGAGGAGGTGATGAAGAGCTCCTGGGGGAGGACGGGGCTGCAGCCTTCTGTGGGGCCTGCCCCCAGCCCCCCGCCCACTCTGACCTCGGCCTACCACATTCCTTCGGACCAGCTCCTCATAACTCAGGGACACTGGCACGGCCTCTGCTTCTGGAAGGGGGCCAGCGAGGGGCATCTGTGAGCCGGGCGCCACACCCCTCCCCCAGCCTCAGCCCACACCTAGACCTACCGGGGTCTGCGGCTTTCCCAAGCTCTGCCCCCTCGGGCTCTACGTACTCCTCAGGTTCCAGAAAGTCATCTGCTGGAAGATGGAGCGCCCAGCGGGAGGCAGGTCAAGGAGCAGCAGGCCCTGAGCCCCCACCCCCACCCTCTGCAGAAGGCACCCACCTGCTGCCTCCAGGGAGTCCTCCAGGCGGTCCTCCTCAGGCCACAGCCCCTCCTCAGCCCTGGGCAGCCACGGCTCAGCCACCTGTGCAAGAGCATAGGTGACGGGGTTGCTGGATTCCTCCATGGGGTGGGGGAGCGTGGTGGGGTGGGGGTCAGATTGGCCGGTATTCACCTCCCTCCTCTGCAGCTTCCGGAGGGTCTCCAGTTGCTCCTTCACGTGCTTCCAATACAGAACCTCCATGTCTGCAGACAAAGACCTTATGAGGGACTCCCGCATCCTGCCTAGACCACTCCAGTCCACCCAGGGCCCTGGGCATCCCCACGCCAAGGGGCATTGGGCAGAGCATGGCGCCGTTACCCCTTAGAGCACACACAGGGTCCCAGCCTCACCAGCAAAGGATGGGCCTTTTCGCCGGCGTCTCCTGCTGTCAGCATGGTCGGCATCTGCAAGAGAGCACGGTCCGGTGGGTAGGAACTGAGCCAAGCTGAGCCCGTGGCCCCACCCGGCACTGGCATGCCCACGCACAGGTGGCCAGGTACCACTGGTGGAAGTCCTGCAGCTTGGTGGCACCCTTCCTCTTGCGTTTCTGTCCTGGAGCCTCCTCCACGCAGGCAGGCACAGAGTAGGGCCTCCCTGATGGCAAACGGACTGTGTCTCAGGCAAGGGAGCACGCCCCTGCCAGGCTCCCGCGGGTACAGGACACAGCTCACCACCCGTCGTGCCCCAGCACGCCTCGCCACAGATGCCATTTTGGACGTGTCCCTCCAACCAGTTACCTTTCTTGAAGGGCTTAGATTCCAGAGAGTTGAAGGGGTCCAGGCTCTGCCAGGGGTCTGGGGTCTCCTAAGCAGAGTACAAGCAGACACTGGGGGAGGGAGGATATGCACTTCCCCCAAAGCCCAACACCGAGTGCAGTGACAGCCAGGGAAGGACTGGCCACACTCAATGCAGGATCCCAGGGTGACACGCAAGGGCCTCAGGTGATAGGCGTGAAGAAGTGGGTGGTGGGGCCTCAAGCACACCCTGTCTCCCGGTGGGACCTATACCCCACCACCTCTCACCTTCAGCTGGGACAAGGGCTCCGGGACTTGTGGCCGCTCCCGCAGGGTACACCTCTTAGGCTGGGCAGTGCTCTGCAAAGAAACAGCCCTGGGGTGCTCCTCCTCCACCCAAGGCCCGTCCCCTCCACCCAAGGCCTCAGGACGTGGCAGCTCCACTCTGGGGGCAGAAAGTTCCAGCAGTGCAAAGGCTAAAAAAGTAAAACCTCCAGGAAAAACATCAGGAGAACAAACTAGTAACCTTGGAGTCATCAGGGAAAAACAGAAAAAGGAATAATATAGATATCCTTACATATCCCAGCCCAAATGAACAAATGTTAATCGTTTCTTGTGTCAACGTTTGTTTTTTAAGGACAGTCGGTTTCTTAGCTCTAGGCTATGCACAGGGCCCACCCTTTGGAGCTTTACAGCCCAGTTGCCATCCTGGGTGCTAGCTGGGAGAGGGAGAGGGCTGGCTAGGGGCACAGAATGTGGGACTGCCTGCCCTGGGTAGCAAGCATGGCCACCCCAGGGCCAGGACTTGCCCGGCTGACAGCTCAAGCTTTGCTGGCCTCAGTGTGGGTCCCACCTGCTGCAGGCTCCTCGGTTCCTGGGGCTGGAGAGAGACCTCGGGGTCTGTGACCTCAGGGAGCTCAGCCGCCCCCTCTGCATCCTCATCCTCACCCCCAACTCCGGGCACTGGACCTTCTGGAGAGGTGCCTGGGCAGGGGAGCAAGACATCTGTCAGCCCTGAGGAGCCCGAAGCCCAGACAGCAGGTGGGCTGCCCCTCTCAGGTTCATTCTTTACACCCAGAGAACGCAGCGGGGCATTTCATGCTCTCAATGTGCTACTGCCTTGTTTGGGTGCTTGTATTTCTTAGCTGCTACCTGTGTCTGCCCAGAAAGGATGGGCAGGTCCAAACCTCAGAGGCCAAGGATGGGCAGACAGCACCACAAATGCAGGTGTGGAGCAAGGCCTGGGTGCACAGGGAAGAGCACAAAGTCTGCCCCACCCCCACCTGCAGGTCCACCAGGGTGCTCTCTCCTTACCTGGCTCCTGGGAGATACTGGGCACAGGGCCTGGACTCCTGCACAGAGAGACTTCCATTGGCTGTTCCTCAGCCCTCCCAGCCTCTAGGAAAGAAGGGGGATTGGACAGGGTCAGCCCAGCTCCGCCCTCAGAGCCAGGGCCCAGGAGGGAGAGCAGAGCCTGTGTGCAGGACTCAGGCGCCTTGGGACTGAGCCGGCGGCACGCAGAGCAGGGCGGGGAACCAGCTCCAGCAGACCGGTCCTGGAGCAGGAGGCGGGAGGGAGGGCGGGAGTCTGGGACCAGAGCTGGTGGACACGGTACCCAACAAGGTGCTCAGCGCCGAAGACCCTTCCTTACCACCAAGTCCCCACATCCAAGCCCTCACCCGTCCTCGGCAGCAGTGTCTCCATAGACGACATGCCCACCGGCTCCAACATGAAGGCTCCTCTGGGGTGAGGGGTGCACGTGTTCATCCTGAAATCCTTCCGGCTGGCCAGTACCTCCCCCTGACAGCTGTGCTGGTGAAAACACAGCAGCTGCAGAGACCCTTCCCAGGCAGGCCTCGCCCTGCACCCCCACCCCACCCCCAGGCCCGTACCTGTACAGGGGGCTGGCATTCCTCTCCATTTCATCCAGAGCTACCAGGGCCATGGGCAGGAGGGGGACGATGAGGACCTCCTGCACAGAGGCCGAGAGTAGGTGAGCCACGACCATCGCTACATTCAGCTCCACACACACGGAGAGGGGCGCTCACAGAGGGGGCCTAGTCGGTTCTTAGATCCACCCCACCCACAGGGGCGGGGCACTCACGCTGGGGGCGTGGTCAGTCCTCAGATTCACGTTAGAACGGGAGTCAGGCAGGTCATCCAGCGACAGGAACTGTGGGGAGACAGAGCTCAGGAGCTGCGCCCTACGAGCACAGCTGGTGGGGGCCACGTACCCATAAGCCTTTACCTCGTCATCCGCCACCTCCTGGCGGGCCCCGGAGCCGGTGTCCCCACTTGCCCCGTTTTCCTGCACGGAGGAGAGCTGCTTGGCCCGCCTAGGAGAGAATCAACGTGGGGGTGTCCGGAAGGCGGCGGGGCCCTCCACAGCCGCACGCAGCCCTCCACAGGCCCCACCTCCTGGCTCGCGCCTCCAGTGCTCACCTCTTGCCAGAGATGAAATCAAGGGCCTGGTAGACCAGCGAGTACAGGTATTCCACCTGGCGACCGGAAGCAGGAGGTGAGGACACAGAAAGGAGGCCCACCCAAGATGCGCCATGGCCCTCCCCAGAGCCTTCCAAACCAGGCCTCGTGTACAGAGACGTCCAGCAGTCCCCTCCAAAACCTCCAGCAATTCGGCCACCAAAAGGACCTCTCCAACTGAACACGAGTGTCTGGTCAGAATTACTCTCGAGGCTGCAGCGTTCGTGCCTCCCACAACTGCCTGCGTGTGCGTGTCCACACTGCTCCCCCAGCGCCCCGCGCTGGCTCCTGTTCCTCCTGGAGGCTCAGCCCACTGCCTACAGACCTGTAGGAGTCACTGGGGGTCTCCGCCCTGAGCTGGGGGCCCCACGTTAGGATGAGGGTGAGGACTTGGAGATGCCGACCACAACACACAGCAGAAGGTGCATATGCTGCCGCCTCCGGGCTACTTCCTGTAGGATGGCCGCATGCAGGAGCACACGGGAACCCTCCCGGCCCTGCCTCTTGTTCGTGCACCAAAGGCTTACTGCCACGTCCAGTGCTCTGCACTGGACACCAGATACAGTGGTGAGCAAAAGACACATGGCTCCTGCCCGCACGGGTTCCATTTACTCGAAACAATCAACCTAACTTTTCCAAGTGTTTGCCTCCTATACAGGGCTGTGCTCCGTGCTTCAGCTCATTGAATCGGCATCAGGTGCCATTGGTATTCTCATCTGATACGAGACTAAACAGACTCAGAGAAATACAGGAACCTGGGTCAGCGGGTCCAGGATGCCCATCAGGGACCCATGAGCCCCGTGCTGCACCACCTCACAGAGCAACCGCTGACCACATGTGGCTACAGCAATTCAACTAAAATTACTAAAACTCAAAATTCCCAACTCTTAGTCACACCGGTCGCATTCCAAGGGCTCGGCAGCCACACGTAGCTGGCAGGCACACTGTATGACAGCAGACCACAGGCCCTTCAGGACCTCAGAAAGCCCCCCGGACAGAGCGGGTATATGGCCCGCCAGTGCCCAGGTCCTGAGCATGCTCGGCACCCACAGTGCCAGGTCTGCCTCCGCACATCTGTCAGCCGCCCGTCACCAGCTCAGCTCCTGTTCTGTGCTTTCAAAGTGACGTGTAGGCATTCCTTCTGAGGACAAATGCAGGATGTAGGAATCCGACTTCAAGGGCTAACCCAGGACCAAAATCAATGAAATCTTAGGCTGTGTTAATAACCTATGGTGCCCAGAGGCACATCCACCATGTCCTGGGCCAGGTAAACTGCATGGAAGTTACACCCCCTTGTCTGGTGTGGACCCCGTCCCTGAGCTCCCCACACTTATCTCCCACCCCCCAACCCGCCCCTTGGATCAGCGCTGTGGGATGGCTGGGGGAAGTCACCTCCACGCACCCACGCATCCCTGAAACAGAAAGGTGCGTGAATCCCCAGCAGGCTACCAAGCTTCCCAGTACTCTTTTATTTCGCATTCCCCTCAGCAAATATTCTGAACTTTCGCCAAATTCCACTCTCCAAATGGCCCATCCAGTAGCCGATTCTCAGCACTGACTTATATTCTCCACTCTGGAGGTTGGGACCTTGGCATCAGCTCCCCGAAACCCTGCGCCCCACTCCCGTCTCCCTCCCGTCTCCTGACAAGAGGCACCTTTTCCTTCTCTCAGGGCAGCCCGTGTCACCGTGTTCCTGATGAGGCCTTGCATATTTCTTCCAGGACTCTCACCCCTTTTCCTCTTCCTTCCTCCTTCCTCCCGCCCCCCACCTCCCCAGCTGCCCTTTTACCCTTCAGCTCCATGGTTTTCAATCCTTGCTATCACTGAGGATCCGTCAAGAAATCATCCCAGGGGTTCCGCCTTAACCAGTCTTAACCAGGGTAAGGTCCAGGCACTGGCAATTGCCTGGGTTGCAGCCTGGGCTCACAATGCAGCCTCAGTTACCGCCCAGTCTCTTTCCTTCCCTTTTCAATAAAGCTTCTTAAGAGGAGTCCGCTGGTTTTGTGTCCTTTCCTGCGTCTCAGTGTTCCTCTACCGACCACAGCCTGGCCCTTCACCAAAATCCCAGGGACCCAAGCGCAGGCCCAGCAGGAACTCAGAAACCTTTACGCCTGGGTCCAGTTCACTGAATTCAACACTCTGGGTCTTTTTTTTTCTCCCTGCAAATGCTCTCCTGGCTCTGAATTCCCCAAAAGGACATTTCCTTCACTGTCCTCTCTCGACTCCCTTCTTGCGGGCACTCCCTAATGCCGCCATCCTAGGTGCTCCCCGCACTTTCCTCTCACTCTCCAACAGGGTCCACGGACACTGTGGACCAGACGATCCTTTGCAGCATGGGATGTTAAGAAGCAGACCCTGCCATGTTAAATGCAAGCTTGTTCTTTGGTATTAAAAGGTGGCAAGGGATCCAGAAAGGAGACGGGTGAGCCTGCCACCTGGCCAGCGGGACGACAGACCCCGGTGGTCCTCAGCAACAAAGCACCAAGAACTGGGGCTGAGCCCACCTTCTTACTGTAGACACAGGCAGAGCCCTGGATCAATAGCGCTGCCTCAACGAAGTTCATCGTAGTTTTGCCTTCGTCAAAAGAAATGCAGATCTGGTCCAACTGCAAGACAAAATGGGGCAGTGGGAAGCAGAGTGCGTGCACTTCCCGGACAGCCCACCTTCCACCCGCCTCCTCCCAGCACCTCCGGCCAGGTGCCAGGTCACCATGAGCAGCCCTCAGACTGACAGCTCAGCTCTGCTTGGGGCTCACTTGCTGTCCATTGTTTTCAGAGGGTCTTTGGGATTCCCCCCTCCTTCCTAAAACCTTTGAGACCAGGTGTTTGGAAGAGGGAGACCCCTGCAGCGTGCCACCCACAGCCAGAGCTTCATGCCAGCTCCTCCCCACCCAAGTCAGGTCCAACTCGGACAGACTCCTGCAGATTACCCCTCACCCCGAGAGGGAGGGACACAGACAGAGACAAACACTGGGCTCAATCCTGTGAACAGACCTGCCCTGAAGCCCAGCATCTGTCACCTCTTAAGTGGCAGTGTCCCGATCACATGCCAGCGGTTCCCAAACCCACCCCGGCCAGCTCTCCTAAGCTGCAGGACCGCGTCTGTAGCTGCCCACCAGGTTCCTCTATCGAGACAGCCACACATCCCTACACGTCACCCCCACATGTCACCAGTTCTTCCCCACAGCCTGGCCCTTGTCCTGCACCCTCAGCCAACGGCACCTGAAGCCCTGACACGTGTCAAGTTCACTGCCTCTGCTCCATCTTCCTGGAACACCCCCCATAGCTGGCCCAGCGTGAACTCTGCTGCAGTCCCCCACAGACACGCCCCGGGGCTCCCTGCCACACTTCTGGGGTCTCTCCTCCCTCAGTGAAGTGTGAGCAGCGGAGGGTGAGCACAGCCTGAGCTTAGCACCTGGTGCTGCTGCCCAACAAACGATGAACGAAGTGGTGACGTCAGAGCTAAGCCACCAGAAACATGGCCAAACGTCTTTCTTCGCCACTTCCCAGGTGAAGGGAATGGCTTTTCTGGAAGAGCAACCACCACATAGGATTCTACTACTCAGGAAAACACGTCCAAAGCACAGGGTGTGCTGGGGAGCGAGGCGAGATACCAGGCACTATGGCGGCATAAAGAAGGCAGGAGTCTGGGAGGAAGCCGGCACTCTCGCTAACTCCTGCAGGACACAGGACCAGGGCAGCCAGGAAGTGCGAGCTTTCTGGGCGCTGGCCTGCAAGGAGGGCGTACAAAGGAGAGGGGGCTGGTCCACCCGGCCCGAGGCTGTCACTGAAGAGAAAGGCCGCCCCCTCGGCCCAAGGTCTGCGCACCCACTCGCAGGACCTCATGGTCCACTCTCCTTCGAATGTCTCTCAAATCACACTCCTAGGTCGGACCTCCCATCGGAGCCCAGACCTGATGTCCAACTGCCTTCTTCAAACACCACCTGGACAGTATAACCGAATTCAGACTGAACAGGCCTACACTGGACTCCAGCACCCCTCCCCAAACCAGCCTCCCAGAGCCCAGGGGCCTAACGCCTTCCTCCCTTCTCTCACCGCCCCTTAGTCCCCTCCAAGTCCTGCCCTGGGCTCCACCCGGACCTGACTGCTCCTCCCACTCTCTTCCTGCCAGGACGAGGCACTAACTGGGTTCTCCCAGCCCTCCACTTCCCTCCAGTGTATTCTTCACCAGTGCCTGTCTTAAGACATAAGCTGGATTACATCACTGTACTCAGAACTTCCCACACTGCCCAGGTTCCCTTTCCATTGACGCACACGCACACTCACACAGCACACACATGCACGCGCACACAGCGGTCACAGCTACTTCCAGGCCCTCCACTGAGCCAACGTGTTCCCACCTCAGAACCTTGGACCACCACTGTCTGAACCGGAACATTCTTCAGTTCACGACGACAAGGCAACTCCTTTAATCCCAAACAACATTCAGTCCCCCAATCAGAATCTTCATGGAACCCTCCACTTTCCTTTCAAACCACTCATCAGTCTGTGGTTACACAAAGACCCACAGGGTTGGGGGGGGGGGGGCCTCTGCTCTGCCCCAAGCTGGGCCTTTGACCACATCACGGAACCTCTCTGTAGAACTAGCACCTGGGCAATGGGGCTGCTGTAAGGATTAAATGAGATTAGACGTATGAAGCACACAAAACCGGGCTGGGTGAGCCAGCACCAAATGCGCAATGCGCCTACAACACCTGCAGTTGCTGCCTCAGGCTGCATCTCTCCGCGGGAGTGAAGCAGGGACTCCTGGGTGCTTGCCACTATGTTCTCAAGGTTTAACATGTTCTTGGTACATGACACTCAACAGCAATGAATAAATTAAGTAGATGAAAGAGGATAGCAACATGATAAGATCTTTTTTTAAAAAAAGAACATTCTGGTAGCTGTGTGGAAAATGAAACGAGAAGAAAGACAAAACTAGAGAACTCAGGGCTTCAGAGGGCAGAGAAGGTTTGGAAGAGCAGACATATGAAGCTGAGGGGAGCTGACCAAGCAAGGAACTAAAATTACCAGGCATTCCCAAGTACCCTGCTTGAGGTGGAAACCTGAATCCACAGTAGCCCCACCCAGCACACTTCTCTGCATTTTCTCAGCAGAGTGTGTCTCCAAGCAGAGGTCGATCATCAGATCAAGTGTTCATTTAACAAACAATTACTTCATACCTACTAAGTGCCGGACATTTTGTTCAGCAAAGAAGAGAGAGTACAAACATGGTCGCTGCCCTTGCAGAATTTACATTTTAGAGTGGAAAGAGACCACGAACAAGTAAACAAGTTAAAGAATAGCTTGTGATAAATATTCTAAAGTATGTATTTTAGACAGGGTGGTCAGCTGACATTTAAACTAAGACATAAAAGATAAGAAATTAGTCATAAAAAGACCTGGGTGAAGAATACTCCCCAGGAGGAACACAAAATATAAATGCCCTCGGTTAAAAATGAGCTCGGCTGTTGCAGGTTGACTGGCTCGAAAGAACAGGTGAAGATACAGAATGAAGGCTAAAACAGTAAGCAGGGGGCGGCCAGGCGGCTCAGTTAGTTAGCATGCTCTGAGCATCAGGGTTGCCAGTTCAACTCCCACATGGGCCAGTGAACTGCACCCCCTGCAACTAGATTGAAAATGGCAACTGGACTTGGAGCTGAGATGCACCCTCCACAACTTAGATTGAAGGACAACTTGACTTGGAGCTGATGGGTCCTGGAAAAAACACATTGTTCCCCAATAAAGTTTAAACAAAAATAAAACAGTAAGTAGGGCCAAATTCAGGGCAGGAAGTCCGGATTTCATTCTGAGAGCGATGGAAAGCCACTGAGGGGGTTTAGGCAGGGCAGTGCTGCAGCCTGATAATTTTTAAGTGTCACACTTGCTGCTGGATGGAACACAGATTGGATGGCACCAAAAACAGCAGTAGGACGCCTAGGAAGGAAGGTTTTACACGAATCTGAGACAGATGGTGGCCTGGACCACAGAAAAAGGAGAACAGATGAATTCAAATGAAACTCTGGTGGCATAAATTCTGGTGGTGAACTGGGTGTGGGTTTCACTACAATTGCTCTTAGCTTTCACCTTTGGTTGAATAGTGGTGCTATTTACCAAGGTCGGAAGGCTGGGATTTGAGCAGGAAAATAAAAAGCTCCACTTTAAATATATTAGATCTGAGATGCTTTGTGACATCTAAGTGGAATGTCAGATGAACAGCTGGATACACAAAACAGGGTAAGAGGGAAGCTATGGGACGGGGATATAAGCCTGGGAGCTCTCTTCATACAGTGATATTTAAAATCATGGGAATAAATGAGATTGTTGAGGGGAAATGTGTAAGAAGATGCTCAGGAACGCTCTGAGCAGCTCAACGCTGAGATTGCACAGGAAAGAAAAGGTAGGCGATGAAATGGGAAGAAAATCTGTAAACCAAAACCTGTTTCAAAAAGGAGGGAGTAGCCAACCCAACAAGTGCTGCTGAGGTGAATAAGATGACACTTTTAGTGTCCCCTGGATTTGATAGGGTGGAGGTCATTTTTGATCAAGAGCTGTCCAAGTGGACGGAGGAGTAAAAGTGAAGTGAAAAAGTGGAGCAAGGAGCTCCCTAAGGAGGGCTAGACACAGCTGTGAAATATAGAAGAAAGGTTCAGTGCTGACAGGATGAAACATGGCAGTAGCTTGAAACTGGTCTGAAAATCCAACATAGAAATCCTTCTGGTCAATAATATCGTAATAATGATGTATGCTGACAGATGGTTACCACACTTATTGTGAACACTTCCTAAAGTATATAAATGTTAAATTACTATGTTGTACACCTGAAAGTAATATAATGTATGTCAATTATAATTTTAAAAAAAAAGTAAATCCCTCTTACATCGTGATTCAGGATCTCTCAAACACCCAAAATTCTATCCTATTACATTAGAGAAAAATGCTGGTCATCACCCAGTAAGTAGATTGATTTCATGGCTCATAATGGGTAGCGACCTGTAATGACAGCTCCGGGCTAATTTAATAAGGGATGATTTCGGGAGGCAGCGATGGAGTTGGGGAAAAGGAAACGCGCCTGAGAATGATCGCGGCCAGAGCGTCGGATGTACACAAACCAGGAGGCGGCGAGGCCGCCAGCAGCCCCCGGCCCGGCGCCCCGCCTGCCCAGCGCCACTCCCCCGAGGCGGCCCTCACCTCCTCCAGATATTCGCCCAGCTGGGCCGCCACGTCCACCTCCCAGTTCTTGGTGAGGTCGCGGATGGGCTGCAGAAGATGCGCGAAGCGCGCCTCCACGTCCTCCATGTCCGGGAGGGGCCGGGGCGGCCCAGTAACCGCAGCGCAGGCTTCCAGGGGGCCAGGGTATCAGCCCGCCACCAGTTCTGGCGCCATTTTGCTGTTCCCGCCCAGGAAAGTACGTAGCGCGAGGCGCCGCGCGCACACCTATGACGTACCGGCCAAGGCCGGCGTGGAGCGAACCCGGGCGCTGCGCGGCAGACGTTCGCCGTAAGGGCCGCTGGAGGCGGGGCAGGCGCGGGGGCGGGGCGTGTGCTGGAGGCGGGGCGGGGCCAGGCTGGGGCGGGGCTTGCAGTTGGACAGACGCGCGGGCGCCTGTCCAGCGGGCCGCGTAGCGGACATGGCGGGCTCCCGGCTCCCGCGGCAGCTGTTTCTCCAGGGCGTGGCCGCCGTCTTCTTGTTCGCCTTCGCTTCCCTCTACACACAGATCCCGGGTGAGGGCGCCGAGCGGGGACACCCCCCAACCCGTGCCCTGTGCGGTGTCATCTCCCCACCCGACACTCCGCTGTCTTGGGGCGGGAGTGAGGGCCAGGCCTTGATGTGTGGGGTAGGGGGCTGCGGTTCGTGTCCTGCGGGCCGCAGGGTTTGCGGGGTAGGAGATAAAGCTCTGACCTCGAGGAGATTGGAACTGGGCTCTGCCGGGTGGGAGATCCTGGCCTGGAGAGTCTGGGTAGGCCTACTGGGGCCTAACCTGGGGGGAAGTGGGCGGTCAACAGGTTCTGACTTGTTGGGGGTAGGGTCTGCACATCCTGCTCTGGGGTGGGGGGCGCTGCAGGTCTTGACCTGAGGAGGCGGATAGGTGCGGGGAGTCTAGCCTTCCAGGGCAGCGTCCAGGGCTTGGCCCTGACATGCCCTCCCACAGGCCTATATGGCTCCGACGGCATCCTACCTGCACGGAGGACCCTGCGGCCCGAGGGCAAGGGGCGCTGGCAGCAGCTGTGGGAGGTCCCGACGCTGCTGTGGGAGGCACCGCGGCTGGGACTGGACACAGCACAGGGCCTGGAGCTGCTGAGCCTCCTGGGCTCCCTGCTGGCTCTGGGCGCCCTGCTGCTGCGCCGGCTGTGCCACCCCCTCACCTACCTGCTACTCTGGGCTGCCTACCTGTCAGCCTGCCAGGCAAGTGGGGGCTGCCTGCTGCCAACCAACCCACCCCAGCCCCATTCGCCCCCCACGCTTCCCCGTCTCTCGTTGTCTGCCTCCCCAGCTGTCCAGCCCCTGCTCCCTGACAGCCCTTCTCCCTGCAGGTGGGCCAGGTGTTTCTGTATTTCCAGTGGTGAGTGACTGTTGGGTGTGGGCCTGCAGGAGGCGGGGGTGGGGCAGGGTGTGCCTGCCTGTCCCAGGAGGACCCTGTGACGGGGCATCTTGATGGGGGGGCCCTTGTGCTCTTCCTACTCCCTGTAGGGACTCCCTGCTCCTGGAGACTGGCTTCCTGGCCGTGCTGGTGGCCCCTTTGAGGCAGCCGCCCCAGGGCGGGCTGGCAAGGGCCTCGCCCCACGAAGGCCTCCCCTTCTGGCTCGTGCGCTGGCTGCTGTTTCGCCTCATGTTCGCCTCGGGTGTGGTCAAGCTGACCAGCCGTTGCCCTGCGTGGTGGGGGCTCACCGGTGAGGGTCTCAGACTGGACATGGGGCATTCTTGGAGGCTCTGCCCAGCCCTGATTGCCCACCGTCACCTGCAGCCCTCACCTACCACTACGAGACGCAGTGCCTGCCCACGCCTGCTTCCTGGTTTGCCCACCACCTGCCCGTCTGGCTGCACAGGCTGAGCGTGGTGGCCACCTTCCTCATTGAGGTCGCGATGCCCCCTCTGTTCTTCGCCCCGGCTCGCCGCCTGCGCCTGGCTGCCTTCTACTGCCAGGTGGGTGGGGACCCATGCCTCAGGGAGACGGGGACATGGTTTTCCTCCACACTACCCAGTGGGTCCCATCAGGGACAGGGTAGTCAGGAAGGCTTTAGGCCAAGGGATGCGTTAACTCAACGTGAAGATGTGCCTGGGGGCAGGGCACTGCCTCGCTGGAGGGTGTGAGTGGGGCAGGAAGGGTGCTGAGTGTGGGTGTTCTCCCGGTGGTGCTGGGGAGTCATGGGAGTCATGACAGAGGGAGCGGGAACAGACAGAGGCCAGGGGGTGTCGAAGAGGGGCAGGGTGCCTGCAGGAGGACCCAGGCATGGGCTGCAGGCCCTGACGTGCCTAGGCAGGGGCTCTGAGTGTGGGCCGTCCCCAGGTCTTGCTGCAAGTTCTGATCATCACTACGGGCAACTATAACTTTTTCAACCTGCTCACCCTGGTGCTCACTACCGCCCTCCTGGATGACAAGCATCTGGCTGCCGAGACTGGCAACAGCCTCTGCAAAAAGACACCCACCTGTGAGTGACAGCCAGCCATACTCACCCTGCTGCCCACCAGGGCATGTTATTCCCTCCAAACCCCTCCAGGTGACCTCTGCTGTGGCTCTACCGCAGCCCCAGGCTGCTGCCCTGCAGCCCTGTTCCCAGCTCACCCCTAACTACCTTGCCCTACAGTCTGGCCCAAGGCCCTGCTGACCTTGCTGCTGGAATTGGCCGTTGGTGGGCTGCTGGCCTACGGCACCGTGCACTACTTTGGCCTGGAGGTCGACTGGGAGCAGCACACTGTCCACTCCAGAACCAGTGAGTGCCCACTGGGCCCCGGGGGCAAGGGCTGGCCCACCCCTCCTCACACCCCCTTCCTTCCACAGCCTTCACCTTCCACCAGTTCTCCCAGTGGCTGAAGATGGTGACCCTGCCCACCATGTGGTTGGGGGCAGCCTCCCTCACCTGGGAACTGCTGACAGCCCTCTGGAGGTGTGTGATGAGGCCGGAGGGGGAGGGAGATAGAGCTGTGCAGAGCAGGGCTGACTGCACTCCCATCCCCCGCCCCCCAGGTGGACCCAGGTGCAAGGATGGCTGCAGAAGATCTGGGCTGCCATCCAGCTGTCCATCTTTGGCACTGCCACGGTGGCCTTGTTCACAATCAGCCTGGTGGGTAGCACTTCACAAAGGGCAGGGGGAAGGGGCTGGAGGGGCAGCACTGAGCCTCTGCCCACCGGTCCCCAGGTGCCATACTCCTACATGGAGCCCTCCACCCATGGGCGCCTCTGGACCGGGGCCCATCGCCTCTTTGGCACTGTGGAGCACCTGCAGCTGGCCAACTCCTATGGCCTCTTTCGCCGGATGACTGGTCTAGGTGGGCGGCCTGAGGTAGTGCTGGAGGGCAGCTACGACGGGCACCACTGGACGGTGAGCTCTGCCACAGGCCCCTGCCTGGGCAGTCTGGCAGGCTCCATGCACCGGGGAAACCCATGGACTTGAAGTTGGGGGGAGAAGGGGGGTCCCGTGTCCAGCTGCCCTCCTGAACCCAGCTGGGCTCGCAGGAGATCGAGTTCATGTACAAGCCAGGGAACGTGAGCCGGCTGCCCCCCGTCGTGGTGCCCCACCAGCCGCGCCTTGATTGGCAGATGTGGTTCGCGGCCCTGGGCCCACACACGCACAGCCCCTGGTTCACCAGCCTGGTCCTCTGCCTGCTGCAGGGCAAGGAGCCTGGTGAGGCCCGGGGCAGAGGGGTGGGGCAGAGCTTGCCGGAGGGGCGGGGCTTGTGGGCGGGGCTGAAGGCGCTACCAGAGGAGTTGAGCCTCCCCTCCCCCACAGTGATCCGCCTCATCCAGAACGATGTGGCCAGGTACCCCTTCCACAAGCAGCCGCCCACCTTCGTGCGGGCCCAGCGCTACAAGTACTGGTTCTCACAGCCTGGGGAGCAGGGGTAAGGCTGGGGCGCCGGCAGCGTGCGGGGGCCTGGGTTCTGGCACCCCCTGAATGCCCCTTCCTGTTGCAGCCGGTGGTGGCGACGCCAGTGGGCTGAGGAATTCTTCCCGGCTGTGTCGCTAGGAGACCCCACGCTGGACATGCTGCTCAGGCAGTTTGGCCTCCAGGTAGGGAGGCATTAGCCAGGCTGGGGGAGGTGACAGGGGTGACCTCTGCCTACAGGGACGACCCCCATGGACCCTCCTTAATCCTGCCCCAACAGGACAAGAGCCCACCCCGGACACGCAGCTCCAGCAATACCCTTGCCCAGGCCCTCCTCTGGGTACGGAGACAGCTATCTCCCCTGGAGGCCCCCATTCTGCTCTGGGGGCTCATCTTCACCGTGGGGGCCATTAGGGTCATGCAGGCTCTGCTGGGGCCCCGTCCCTCCCGGTCCCCCCCTCCAGCCAGGGAGGAGAAGCACAGGCCAGCAGCCAAGGACTCGGGAGTTGCCCCATCCCCCACCAACAGCAGCAGCGGTTCCCAGACGCCCCGGCGGAGAAAGTAGCATGTTCGGTCAGCCATGTGTCCCAGGTGGGCCCGGTCCCGGCTCGTCTCTGGCCTTCTGGAGCGGGACATGGCCCAGCCACCCGTGCCTTAGCCAGCTGTCCTGGCAGACGCAGGTTGGGGTGCTGGCCTCAGGGCACACTCTGGCTGCCCTGGTGCTTCAAGGGTCCACTTGTCCCCTGCCAACCATATCTCTGCTGGGGCCACCCTCTGCCTGGGCGTCAGCCCTGGATGTGGTGTGTGACCAGCTCAGGGTCCTTCCCAAGACGTTGTAATCAGGGCTGCGGGAGGTCAGAGTCTGATGGCCCAGCACCTGCACACGGGTAGAGGCCCGGAGGGTCATGCAGGTTCCGGAACCAATAAAGGCGGCTGTTTTTGACGTGTGCCTAACGTTTCCTCCCTACCATGGAGGCCTGAGGGCAGTGGCCCTCCCCGCCTCTGGCAGTGGACACAGCCCAGTGCTGCCCGGTATCACTGACCTGGCCTCTTGGATGTCTTCGCTCTCCTCAATGTTCCCCTCCATAAAGTGGACACAAGGACTGGCCTGGCCTCACTCGAGGCCCTGAGCCTCAGGCCCGCACAGTCTGGCCCACCTGTCAGCTCCACATATCAAGGCTTTGAGGCCAGTCACAGAATGCAAGGCCTGGAGCCACCTGAGGGCCAGAGAACTCCCCAGACCTGGCCCCTTCTCTCCTGCTCCCGCTTCCTCATCTCAGGAAGAGCTGAAGGGTCAGAGGCCTGGCGCAGGGGAGGGGCAGGCAGGTGGGTTTGCACCACAGGTGCCAGTGCCTGGTCAGGGAAGCACTGAGCAGGTCCACAGAGGGAAGACCTGGTGTCAGCGGGGAGGAATGGACGCGAGGTGGGGACGGGGGTAAGTGGATCGGTCCACCGCCTGGAAAGGTTGTTGTCCAAGTGTCCATTTGAGGTGTGGTTGTCAGTCCATAGGCCACGGCCACCCATGGGAACTTGTAGCACGGCCTCCCCTGCCCATGTGCCCCAAGGACAGCGCACCATTGTGCCCAGTTCCTCTCCCCACACTCCTGACCCTTCTCTGATCACTCAAACGGACAGAGCTCAATGCCTGGCCTGTGCCCACAGCAATTCATGACAAATGGACCTGTGACATGCACTTTCGGATGTCTGCAAAGGTGCTCTCACACGTGGGTTAAATGATCTATAAGCTGCCTTTAGGCTTAAATAATACAGTGATATATCTAAAATTCAAAAACCTGTCCTTTTTCACCGGCTTTCAAACTCAGTTCATGAATCTCTCTTGGGTTTTTTGTTTTCTGCTACAGTTTTCTTGAGATATAGTCCACATGCCATATAATCCACCCACTGAAGTGCACAGTTCAGTGGCCTGCAGTAAATTCACAGTTGTGTATCTGTCACCACAGTCCATTTTAAAACCTTTTCGTTACCTCAAGAAGAAACCCCGCTCACTTTAGCTGGCATCTTCTAAGCCCTCCCCACCCCATGCCTGGGCAACCACTCATCTACTTTCTGTCTCTAGGGAGTTACGTGTTCTGGACACTTCATATAAATGTAATCATACAATTTGTGGCCTTATATGAAGTCTGACAAGTTTGCAAACTCATCCTAGAAAAAGTCCTACATACCTCACTGCTGAATATCACTATGGTCACCTTCAAAGTCCTCCCCTTGGGAAACTGCACCGATGCCAGCACCTAGTCCACCCTTCAAAGCAATTTTGGAACTCTTTTCTGGAATGGCCATTAGAGCTGTCGTTGTATTACCTTTGATGTCCTGAGTGTCATCAAAATGTCTTCATTTCAGTATTTCCTTTATCTTCAGGTAAAGAAAGAAGTCACTGGGGGCCAGATCAGGTGCATAGGGAGGGTGTTCCAATACAGTTATTTGTTTACTCACTAAAAAGTCCCTCACAGACAGTGCCACGTGAGCTGGTGCATTGTGATGCAAGAGCCATTAATTGCTGGTGAAAAGTTCAGGTGGTCTAACTTTTTCACACAGCCCTCTCAGCACTTTCAAATAGTAAACTTGGTTAACTGTTTGTCCAGTTGGTACAAATTCTTTTTTTTTTAATCATAATTTTTTCCTGTTCTTTTTTTTTTTTTAAGATTTTTATTGGGTAATTGGGGGAGGGGAACTGCACTGGGGAATCGGGGAAGGGGAACAGACAAATTGCTGTCATTTTGTTCTTCAGTCTAGTTGTGGAGGACGTTGCTTCACTGGCCCATGTTGGTATTGTGGATCATTGCACTCTTCCCGCGTGAGGCAGATTGGTCACTGGCCTCTGGATGGCCGCTCACAGCGGCTCTTGACAGCTCACGCTGGCTGCCAGCCACTCACGGTAGCTTGTGGCAGCCCACTGCAGCAGGGGCTGCAGCCTATACCGTCGCAGGCAACTGACGGCAGCCCAGCTCCAGGTCGAGCCGTTGTTCACCATCTTAGCTGTAGAGGGCACAGCGTCACTGGCCCACATATGGGATCCAAAACAGGGCCCTGCTCCTCAGAACTGGCATACCAAGCCAGCTCTTAACCAACGCGCCACTCGGCCGGCCCAGTTGGTACAAATTCTTAATGAATAATCCCTCTGATAGCAAAAAAGGTTAGCAACATTGTTGCAATAAATTTGCCAACTTAATTGTCAGACCTTCATATATTTGGCTTCTTTCACATAGCATAATGTTTTTAGAGTACATTCATGTGGTTCCATGTATCAGAACTTCATTCGTTTTCATGGCTAAATAATATTCCATGGAACATTTATACTGCATTTTGTTTGTGCATTTATACATTGGTAGGCACTTGGGTGGTTCCCACCTCTTGGCTGTTGTGAATAAGTTGCTGTGAAAATCGGTGTACAAGTGTCTTTTTTGAGTCCCTGCTCTCAGTTTTCTTGGGTTCTTAACGATCGCACCACTCGGCTGGCCCTAAATGAAGAAATTCTTTACTTATTAATTTTATTTAACATAAAATAAACTCATAACATGTTACAATAATAAACTTTTAAATAGAAAATAACTATTTCCAAAAATATTAAGTGTGGAGTGGTATAGTTTGTTTTTTAATCAAATATTTTATTTGAAATGTAACGTGGTACTTTTCAGAGCATTGCAGCACACTGCTTTTGAGGCTTCTGATTGAACTGTACCTTTCTGCATTGCTTAGTGGATGGTTGGTTTTAGGGTTGATTTTTTTTTTTTTTGAAGAAGCAATTTGACCAAGTTGACAAGTCATTGTGTGTGTGTGTGTGTGTGTCTGTGTGTGTGTGTGTGTCTGTAATTATGGCCAGAGTTACACATTTAAAAAAATAAATATAAGGGCTGGCCGAGTGGCTCAGTTGGTTAAGAGCTCACTCAAGAGTGTGAGCTCTGAGCAACAGGGTCACTGGTTCGATTCACCGCCTGAGCTGAGCTGCGGCTGAGTTGCCAACAGGTGGCAGGATGGCTCAGCTAAAAAAACAAAACAAAACTGGAGCATGGCCAGAAAGGGAGGAATAACACTCTAGATCAGCGGTTCTCAACCTGTGGGTCGCGACGCCTTTGGGGCTCGAATGACCCTTTCACAGGGGTCTCCAGGTACTCGCATGTGGGCGTATCTGCATGTGGGCCTGGAGACGGATAGAGGAACGGTGTCTCGGTTCCTAAGATCATCAAAAATATGTGTTTTCCGATGGTCTTAGGCAACCCCTGTGAAAGGTTGAGAACCGCTGCTCTAGATAGTGACAAATTACTCTTTTTGCAAGATGCATGAATAGCACCTGCCCGGTTCTTTATACAAAGGACAACAGGCTCAGGTCTGTGGTGGTGCTAATGAGGTGGAAGTCTTTTAAAGAAACCCGACACAGGTGAACCAGATTCTCTCCTAGCCCAGTAGTACTAAGACTATCATACTGTGTCACTGTGTGCCCATTCCCAGGCACAGATCCTTGTGCAGGGGCCACAGGGCCTTCCCTCCCAACTACAGCTGACTGAACAAGATGAGCACATACCCCAGGGGCAGCCAATCCAAGGGTTGGCTGGAAACTTTTGTGGCCTGATATAGAAAGAGGAGGTGGGCCAGATCCCACACCTTAGAATCTGAACTAAGAAAAACCAAGGAGGGGCCAGCCGAGTGGCGCATTGGTTAAGAGCTGGCTTGGGACGCCAGAGGACCCCTGTTCGGATCCCATATATGAGGGCCAGTGACACTGCCTTCTACAGCTAAGATGCTGAACAACAGCTCAACCTGGAGCTGGGCTGCTGTGAGTCGCTGGTGACAGCGTAGGCTGCAGCCCCTGCTGCAGTGGGTTGCCATGGGTTACCGTGTGTAGCCAGCAGCCAGCGTGAGTGGCCAGCAGCCGCAGTGAGCAGCCGTCCAGAAGCCGGCAACTGATCTGCCTCGCCCGGGAAGTGCGCAATGATGGTGCCAACTTGGGCCAGTGAAGCAACGTCCTCCACAACTAGACTGAAGAACAAAAGGACAGCAACTTGTCTGTTCCCCTTCCCCCAATTCCCCAGCACTGTTCCCATCCCCCAATTCCCCAATAAAAAAATAAAATAAAAACCAAGTAATCAGAACCACATGGTGTCATGGCACACAGGAACGATGGGAACCTGCAGGTACAGGAGAGACAGGATACAAGAAGAGGCTACATGGAAACAGAAGATGATAGGCAAAAAGCCGAGACGTCCAGTAAGCGTGTGCTTCCATACGAGTGGCATAGTTATTAATTTTTGCAAAATCTCTTTAATGCCTGGCTACTCATATCTGCTTCTGATCAATCTGTCCCAATAGATTTTTGGTTAAAAAACATGGAAAAAATCTGGCCTCACACAAAGATGTAATTGGAAAAGAAAAGAATATTTTAGAAGCCTTTTCAGATCATTGTGGATATTCTTTTATACCACATCAAACCTCAAAAACAAACAAACAAAAAAACCCCGCCACCTCTAAGTAGTAGTTTCTCAGGAGTTCATTGCAATTTGGAATTTGAAAGCATACCAGTGAGGTTTTTTTTTTTTCCTCTGTCACATGAAAATCCATCGCATGGATTTTGGAGTATCATATAGTGGTCATTTGGGAAATATTGGTTCATTGAATTACACAGGTCTTCTAAATGTTGACACATTCCATTGTACAATCTCAAAAAAAAATCACAGTCATTAATATCATCATGGATCACATCAGAAAACTCTGTAAGTATGAGTAAGCTGTCAATTCACAGTAATGGACAGTGCTTCCTGCTGGTCTCAGTTTATTGATAGTAATGCTACCAACTAAAAATGCTAGGGACACTCACTTGGGCCCTCGGTGAGTGTTCCACAGACAGTTCCCCTTCCTAAACCAAAGTTACCACTGGACAGATCTTTGTGGTTCTTATTATGATCACAAGGCACCCTTCATCAATAGCCATTGGGGAACTTTGAAAAAAAAAGTTTATTACTTATAGGCCCTGGTGTACAAGACATGCCAGGGGCACACAGTGAAGTAGCAGGAGAGAGAGAGAGAGAGAGAGAGAGAGAGAGAGAGAGAGAGAGAACACACACAGACCTGGGTGCTGCTTTATTTGGTGTCAAGGTGAGTCCTAGGGTTTCATAGGACTATTGGTGAATTTAAAACATAAGAGGGGTATTTAGAGTGCAAGACAAGTGAAAAAAGACAAGTAGCTGAAATGGTCAGTTATCAAAAAATCATTATCTCTTAAAACAAAGGAGCCTCAGTGGGAGGGAGATGGCCTGGCTTTTTATTTAGTCCTGTGGCTGCTATGTGTTCATTCCAGATAGCCGGCTTTGAAGCAGAGGCCTCAGCAATCAAAGATTAAGTCAGGCACTTTCATCAGAAAAGCCTGTTGACAGGGCTTTCACTACACACAGGTTTTTCCAAAATCCTAATTTTTGCTTAAAAG
Organism: Hipposideros armiger; assembly: GCF_001890085.2. Classification (NCBI taxonomy): domain Eukaryota; kingdom Metazoa; phylum Chordata; class Mammalia; order Chiroptera; family Hipposideridae; genus Hipposideros; species Hipposideros armiger. The sequence goes on along the minus strand of NW_017731880.1, from coordinate 1,161,621 downwards.
CTAAATTTTACCATTGGCAACACATGATGTCATTGCTTTCCTTGAAGTGACAGTCTCACTTTGTTAATTTTTTTTTTTAAGATTTTTATTGGGGAATTGGGGGGATGGGAACAGTGCTGGGGAATTGGGGGAAGGGGAACAGACAAGTTGCTGTCGTTTTG